>NC_083347.1:6622972-6913423 GCF_019175385.1 Lycium barbarum
CTCTTACCCATATCTTACCATTTCTTCGGAATTGTCCGCTCATAGATGTTTGGAACGTCAAAAGTTGAATTCATCAAATTCAAATTCTGAATCCGCCTCATTTTTGTTTCGGGTGGAATGTCATCAATTGAACCACTTTAATTTGTTGTTATATAACAGGGTCTCAGAAGAAGTCCAAGTATATCTAGCACCACAAAGCACCATTTAAGGAGAAAACAAGATCAAGAAAGCAGGCTTAGAAATAGTTCAAATGGTTTAGAAGTTGAAGATTTGCAAGGCTTCAAGAGCTTAGAATTGAACAATGAAAAGAAAGATTCAATCCCAGAATTTGCAAACACAAGTACTCCAGGATTGGAAGAGAAGAACGAGAAGAAACCAGTTGGTTTATCAGAATTAGACGAGATAAGAAGACCACCTTATTATTCACCAGAAGATCAAATGAAAGAGCAGATCAAGTTTTGGGCTAGAGCTGTGGCTTCTAATGTTCGCTAAAAGTGACTAATTTTGCAATTTTTACTTTAGGATATAAGCTGATTTATCCACTATCTGATTATAACAGAAACATCCTCTGTTTCTGCATCTGATAAGATAATTTTATTGTTACTACAAGACTTGTTGCATGATTAAAGTGAATAATCTTGTAAAAGATTTGGTGACTTCTATTTGAAAAGATTGACTTATTTTTGCAATATTTTTATTATGTATTAACATCTCAATACTATAACTTTTTTTTCTTCTTCCTATTATACCTAATTTACCTGCTTAGATTTTGATAGCATTTATGGATTTAGTCCATTTTCAAGGATCAATCCCAGTTTAAACCTATTCAATCTAATTGCATCCTGAAATATATTGTGCTAAAGGCTGGTTACTTTTGCTAAAATGTACAAATATCAACTGAAACTCTATTACTACCGCTCATTGCTTAAACGGTCACCGACTATTGTAAATAGGTGAACAGCATAAAAATTACTTATCTTTTGTTTACGCGCTCAAAAGGCCACTCAAGCTGTATTTAGAGCCCGTTTGGATTGACTTATAAGTTGGCTTATAAGCTGTTTTCAGCTTTTTTGAGTGTTTGGCTGGCCAGCTTAAAGTCATTTTATGCTTAAAATAAGCTCAAAAAAATAATTGGACCCATTTGACTTAGTTTATCTAAAGCAGCTTATAAGCTGAAAACAGCTTATAAGCCAAAAAAAATAAGTTGGACTACCCCAACTTATTTTTTTCAGCTTATAAGCTGCAAACAGCTTTAAGCTGTAAGCCAATCCAAACGGGCTCTTAGTCGTTTTTTATTCATGACACCTTATTTTTTAAGCCAAAACATAGAAAATACTCCCCTCGATCCAAAATAATTGTGATTTTAAGCTTGAGCACGTGGTTTAAGGAATTTTTTTTTGACTAAAACACCCTTAATTATGATTTTTTTCTTTTCTTTTTAGGTTAACGTAATTATTGTGGGGATGCAAATTTGAAAAAGAGACCTAAAGACTTTCTTGATTTTGTAAAACCTCAATTGTTTTAGATCAATTTTTAGAGGCTAAAACTTCAATTATTTTGGACAAGAGGGAGTATTAAACATAACCTACTTTAACCAAAAAATTTCTATACGACCCGATACCCAATTCGTAAAATCCCTTTATATGCTAAACAAATGCGGAAAGGTGCCAAAGATATTTTTGTGTCCAATGTCCATGTTGTTGGCTTCTTCTAGTTCTGTCCGAACATGTAGTAGTAGTGCCAAATATATTTAACAAATTCGTACTTTCCAATACAGTTAAACCTCTCTATAACATCATTGAATTCGAATTTTTTTGATTGTTAAAGAGAATTGCTATTATATATCTATAACAACATTTGTCATTTAAATAATAGTTGACTGTTATAGGCAAAAAAGATGCATAAAATCTATTTTTATTTTTTTAATGTTGTAAAGAAATAACAAATTATTTAAATTTTAAATCTCAAAGATATGAATGCTTCACTAACTAAACAATAAAGAAGTTAATACAATTTCAATAAATTCATTACTGAATGTATACAGTTTTAAGCTCTATGACACATATTTTAAATCAACGGTATTTGAAATTAAATTCTTTCAAGATAACAACAACAACAACATGCCAGTAGAATCTCACAATGTGGGGTCAAATTCTTTCAAAATTGATGGGAGAAATTTATAATTGTAGCTTGTTTCATAGAATCCAATCTCTTAATGGTGATATAACACTTGAATTTACGAAGATTTGCGTCTAAACTTTCAGCAAACGGGTATCCAATTGCTTTCCTTTGAAGGGAATCTAAGAGTTGAACCGTTGAATTTTCTAACTCAGTCTAAGTAACAAGAGGTTAAGGTTCTTCGTCAGCACTTTCATTGTCGTCTTCAGCTCTTGTTCTTCCACTCCAATGACATGGGCAATAATCTCTTCATCGGTGAAAGCTTCAATGATAGGAAGTGTTGCATCAAGCTCTACATATGTATTCATATGTAATATTCTATCATAAATATAATATACTAAAGTATCAAATTAACGTTTGGTCAAAATCTATACTACTTATTATTGGTAATCATAGATAGTCTATTTTTATAAAGATGGTTAATAATTATATTACCAAAAATGGCATATAGCTGTTATATGGGAGGTAATTTTACAAAGAGCGTATTGTTATAAAGTTGGTTGTTAATGTTATAGGTAAAATGCTGCTATAGAGAAGTAAAATATAACATAAAAAATCGGATCCGAAAAATCTTAACTGTTATAGAGAGGTGCTGTTATAAGCGAATGCCGTTATGAAAAGGTCAGACTATATATTTAAAGAATATATAAGAAAACCAAAAAGACTGCTTGCAAAGACAAATAATCTTTACATTCACTGACAACAGGAAACCACCAAAGAAAAAGAAAAAAGAAGAAATTAAAAATAAAGAGATAAAGTTAAAATCAGCCAAAAAGTTTCATATGACTTGTTGCACCAAAAAGACTGCTTGCAAAGACAAATAATCTTTACATTCACTGACAACAGGAAACCACCAAAGGAAAAGAAAAAAGAAGAAATTAAAAATAAAGAGATAAAGTTAAAATCAGCCAAAGAGTTTCATATGACTTGTTGCTTTTATCCCCTTTTATACTTGGAAATGTGAGATTCGTGATACGAAAAGTTATCATATTAATCCAAAAAGAAAAAAGGGAAAATAATGAATATGAGGGAAGTGCATATCATGTGTTTTAGGTGAAAAAGTAGGAAAAGTTGTGGATACTTTTTTTGGCTTTTGTTCATTTTTGTTGCAAAGTAGATGTTAAGTAATTTTTTCCAAAATTATCCAGTTAATTTCCCAAAATATTGTAAATCTTACTTTTTCATTGTTGTGCTTTAATCTTTTTAGTTTAATAAAGGCATCCTAACTTCCACACTTTCACTACAATAGGTGTTTGTTATGACTTGAAATTATTTCTCAGACAATATCTGTCTCCCTTGATTAAATTATTTCATATTTCCCCGACATTAGTTTAGCATATGAAGAGTTTTAAGGATAATTAGATATTGTGTTATAGGAGGTTTTTTTGTTAAATGAGATGGATTTAATGCTTTATATTTTTTTGGCTTAAAAAAAAATCAGGTATCACGTCATTAAAAAGTGACCAAATACATCACTTTTCGAGTTGAGTGAGGCCTTTTGAGAAAATTAACAAAAGGTAGGCGATTTTTTTTAACAAATAAAAAAAATACTTTATTCATCTATTTTCAATAATTCTATAATCATTTAACCCATGAACTCTAGTAACCTAATATATTAGTTTTTGGTAAAATCTTTTTCACGAAATTTTTCTTTGTCTTACATTATATATGGTCCTCGTTTTATTTCTCCTATAATTTATGAACCTTTAAGATCATGATCTAAATTTTTTTTAAAAAAACGTTAAATGACAGTTTAATATCCTGTCAGTCCTAGTGACTGTATTCGCAAAACTTTTTAACATTGTGACAACATGTAAATAACGACTTAAAAAAAGGGTTATTTGTTTAAACCAGCGAATGACATTTGCTAATGGAGCAGGCCCAATTATTTCCGGACAAGAAGTTAAAGGGTCATTTGCCCGATTTTCCTTCAAAGGCACTGGTCTTTAATTTATGTTCTTAAAATTAGTGGTCTTTAATTTTTGCTCTTCCCTAAAAAAAAATTGATTTCGGGTTAAAACTCCCGCTCAGTGAATTTCTTTTAAAAAAAATCGCAAGATAGAGTTTGGATTCGCAAGACAGGGTTTTTCCTTCACCAAAAGGCAGCACTCTGCCTTAAGGCAATTTTTTTTTTTTTTTACTTAGTTGAAATTTTACAAATCTCTACCTTAAGGCCTAACTTTTGCCCGAATAAGTCTAATTTTTGGCAAAAGTTAGGATTTAAGGCAGAGATTTGCCTTAAAGCCTAATTTTGAATAAAGTTTGTCTTAAAGCAAACCTCTGACTTAAGGCCTAACTTTTGCTAAAAACCTCTGCCTTGCGATTTTTTTTTTGAGCTGGGTTTCGAACCCAGAACCTCGGGATATTAGGCAAAGGGCAAAAATTAAAGACCAGTGTCTTTGAAGGGAAATCTGCACAAAAAAAATGCAAGTTAAAGGTTCATTTCCACGATTGCCCTTCAAAGGCGCTGATCTTTAATTTTTGTCCCTCAAATTGGTGGTCTTTAATTTTGCCTTGCGCCTAATGTCATGAGGTTTGGGTTTCGAACCCCAATTCAGTAAAAAAAAAAAAAAACTAGCAAGCCAGACTTTCGTAGCAAAGTTAGGCCTTAAGGCAGAGTTTTACAAAAATTCAATTGAATTAAAAAAAAAATGGCCTTAATGCAATCCTCTTTGCCTTAGGGTGTAAGACAGAGTTTGCCTCAAACTCTGTCTAAAGGTAGCAAAACTCTGCCTGATCAGGTAGAGTTTGAGGCAAAACTTTGCCTTGCGAAGTTTTTTCAATTTTTGGCTAAGTGGGAGTTCGAATCTGAAACCAGGAATTTTTTAGCAAAGGCTAAAAATTAAAGATCACCAATTTAAGGGCCAAACATTAAAGACCAGTGCCTTTGATGCACATTCCGCACAAAAAAATGGAAGTTAAAGGTCCTTGCTGAAGCTGAAGACCACAGGCCCAAATGATACGTTTAATAGTTGGTTTTGGTTCGGTTAGATATTTTACAGATCCGGATGTAATTTTCAATTTTTCTCTTTTTACTTGTAAATGTAAATAATTGGGAAGTGTCTAGAAGAGCTGAAGAGGTTAAATGGTTATTTCACAATGCAATGAAAAAATGTTTTCCGCGAAAATATTTTCCGCAAAAGTATTGTCCCTGGAAAATGTTTTCTTAGAGAATGGACCCTTAAAAAAAAAACTAGGTCAAGTTGGACCGGTTATGACCCAGCTCATTTCAGCGCAAGTAATTTTTGAGCCAATGTTAGCCCAATCCATTTATTACCTCAGCCCATTTTGATGGGTCAATTTCAACCCAACCCGCTCACTTGACACCCTTAAAAAAAGGGTTTTTACGCAGATGTACAATTCAAACAAATAGTTTACACACTGCATAGCCTTATAATTATTTACACTTGGACTAGCCAACATGTGTTACATTGAGCTTCAAGAAGTCAAATTTTTTTTTTTTTTTTTTTAACCTTCTTCTCCCCCAAGCCACCAGAACCATCTTCACTTATTCATTTGTATATACACGTTTATACTTTTTTATACAATACTGATATACTTTTTTATACAATACTGATATACTTTTTTATACAATACTGATACACCCTTATACATTATATATGCAGTGTATCAATGACGTGTATGTGCTGTATAATCATGTATAAATAATATATAAACAATGTTCAAGGGAGATCTATGCTACACAATGTTCTAATTTGCCATGACCTTCTTAGACACTACAATAGGCATACTACTCCTAGGTGTTTGATGAAAATAGATTTAAAGAAGGCATATGATATGGTGAGTTGGGAGTTTGTAGTAGAAGTACTCGCTGGTTATGGGTTTCCTTCAAGGTTTATTGATCTGGTGATGACTTGTATCTCCACACCCATGTTTACTGTAAACATAAATGGAGAGGGCCATGGATTCTTTCCTGGGAAGAGAGGGCTTAGACAGCGTGATCCCATGCCCCCTCTTCTCTTTGTTTTGGTCATGGAATACCTGTCAAGGACACTGAAATGTATGAGCGACCTACCTGATTTTCACTTTCACCCTATGTGTAAACAGGTCAAGCTTACCCATTTCATTTTCGCAGATGATCTCACGATCTTCTGCAAAGGGGAAGTTCAGTCTGTGAAAAGGGTCATGGAAGCTTTGAAGCATTTTAGCAGTGTAACAGGCCTAGTAGCTAATATGGAGAAGTCCAGCCTTTTTGTGGCAGGGGTGGATGATCAAGTAAAGGACCAGCTTCTGCAATGTCTAGGATTCTCATTGGGATCACTCCCTATAAGGTACCTGGGGATGCCCCTTTCATCCAAAAGATGGAGCAAGATGGAGTGTAAACAGCTCATTGAGAAAATTACCAACAAAATCACAACTGGTTACTCCAAACAGCTTTCTTATGCAGGGAGGCTTCACGTGGTCGTATCAGTCCTCTTTTCAATACATAGTTTTTAGGGTTCTGCCTTCATTCTATCCCAAAGTATACTTAAGGAAGTCGACAGGAAATGTAGAGAATATTTGTGGGGTAGTACAGAGGATAAAAGGAAAACAGCTCTGGTTGCATGGGACAAGGTGTGTAGGCCCAAGAAATTTGGTGGATTAAATATAAAAAGTAACCATTTGTGGAATCTGGCATCTGTGGGTAAGTTGTTTTGGCAACTAGCTAGTAAGAAGGATGTTCTATGGGTTAAATGGGTGCATGGGATATACATAAGGAACAGTCCAAATATATGGGAGCATACTCCCCCCCCCCCCCCCCCCCCACAACCCACAAGATAGTAGTTGGTATGGTGGATTGGTATAATCAGCAAGGAGTGTATATATTGACAGCTACTGGGAAATATTCTATTTCTGCAAGTTATGGTGCTATGTTGGGTCAACTTGATAGATTGAGAGTTGCTGAACAAGTATGGAGTAAAGTGCTACAACCAAGACACAGATTCATTGTCTTGCTAGCAACACAGGAAAGACTACTCACTAAAGACAGGTTACTGAGAATGAACATACAAGTAGATGACCCTGTCTGCAGTTTATGTGCTGCTCAGATTCTGGAAACACACACACACTTATTCTCAGAGTGTGCATGGACAAAGAGGATACTGCAAGCCGTAATGCAATGGGCAGGAGTGCAATTACCAATAGGGGGGGGGGGGGGGGGGGGGGGTTAAACAAGTGCTACAGAGAATAAGAAGGAGCCACTGGAAGCAGTTCTATAAAGAAGTCGTAGCAGCAGTATGGGGTGCAGTTATATATCAGGTTTGGCAAGCGAGAAACAAAAAGATTTTCAGAGGCAGTCCCATTGATGCAGATATAGTGATCACACAAATAAAGCAGGACTTTATAGTAAGAATAGATACAGTCAAACACTCTAGGAAGGCAGTTAGTTGTAGTTCCCTTATTCAGCAGTTCTTTATGTAAGTAGATACTATACTGGAGGCCTATTTCCTGGTAAAGGAGGATTAGGTGCTCATTAGGTGTAATACTTGTTTGTCAATGGTAATATTTTACATTTGTTACCAAAAAAAAAAAAAAAAAAAACCAATGTATACCCATTGTTAGACGCAAAATTTTAGATCTGGAGACTCAAATTCTTCGAAAGATGCAAAAATATTTTTCTAACCAGAGATCAGAAAATGATTAAAACTATATCGCTCACTAGCATAATCGTGAACCTTGATAAGTCAAAGGCCACACATGATGTGTGTTAATTCAGAATTAGGTACTATAAGTCTCTCTGGATATCACAGCACCATCCACTAATTATACTTTCCCTAATTAATGAATGTAAAATTGCTGCTTGGATTGGAAACCGACGATTTTGAATTAAATAGAAGAGACGAATGGAAGAAAGAGGATTGAAGAGTTAATGGGTTATACTGGTAATAACTAAAGAATTGGGCCAAATTTCGTAAACTAGATGATTGATGGATATTGAGCTGAAATTATCCCTTAAAGAAATCTTTGTGTTATAAAACTATATAATTGGAAATAAACAAGAGAAGCAAACTAATAACCTTGTAGAAAGAAGGGAGAGATTATATTTCACTTCTTGTTGATATCTCAAATTGAGAACTTAACCATCTATTTATAGAGATGGTAACTCTCTTGATGAAGTCATCAATGACAACACCAAGAATTAAAATCAAACTTGTGTTGCTTCATTTTCTTCATTTCATACATGCCACCAAATGTACATGTACCTTGCCACCAAATGTACATGTACCTATTCTTATTTAGGACATGTGAAAAACCTAGGATATATGGACATTCATATATATTTTACAACACTCCCCCTTGGATGTCCATTGATAGATAATATGCCTCGTTAAAACCTTACTAGAAAAAACCCAGTGGGAAAAATTCTAGTGAAGGAAAAAGAGTACATATTTCTAATAATATACATTTTGGTTGCCTCATTAAAAACCTTACAAGAAAAACCCAGTGGGACAAAACCTTGTATGGAAAAAAGAGTACAACATGTATTAACTCCCCCTGATGAGAACTTCAGTCCAAATATTTGAATCTTCGCATTCCAATCTTGTGCACCATCTTCTCGAAAGTTGCGGTTGGTAGAGACTTGGTGAACAGATCAGCCATATTATCACTTGAACGAATCTGTTGCACGTTGATATCACCATTCTTTTGGAGCTCATGTGTGAAGAACAACTTTGGTGAAATGTGCTTTGTCCTATCTCCTTTTATGAATCCTCCTTTCAATTGGGCAATGCATGCTGCATTATCTTCATATAAGATTGTGGGTATTTTATCACATTTCAAACCACACTTTTCTCGAATGAGATGTATCATTGACCTCAGCCACACAACTTCACGGCTCGCTTCATGAATAGCTATTATCTCAGCATGATTTGATGAGGTAGCCACAATAGACTGCTTTGTAGATCGCCAAGATATGGCAGCGCCCCCACAAATAAATACATAGCTTATTTGAGATCTAGCTTTGTGTGGGTCAGATAAATATCCTGCATCGGCATAACCAACAAGATCGGGACTGCAATTGCTAGAATAAAATAAGCCCAAATCGATAGTCCCCTTTAGATACCTCAATATGTGTTTAATTCCATTCCAGTGTCTCCTTGTAGGAGCACAACTATGTCTCGCTAACACATTAACTGAAAATGTTATGTCAGGCCTTGTGGTATTGGCAAGATACATTAGTGCACCAATTGCACTAAGATATGGTACTTCTGGACCAAGAATTTCCTCATTCTTTTCTTGAGGTCGGAATGGATCTTTATTCGCATCAAGTGATCGAACAACCATCAGAGTACTTAATGGATGTGCTTCATCCATATAAAATCGTTTCAACACTTTCTCTGTATAGGCAGATTGATGGACAAAAATGCCATTTGTCAAATGTTCAATTTGCAAACCAAGGCATAAATTTGTCTTTCCAAGATCTTTCATCTCAAATTCCTTCTTTAAATAATCAATTGCCTTTTTGAGCTCTGCAGGAGTTCCAATAAGGTTTATGTCGTCAACATATACAGCAAGTACAACAAACTCCGATATTACTTTCTTTATAAAAACACATGGGCAAATTGCATCATTTGTATAGCCTTCCTTTAACAAATATTCACTAAGGCGGTTATACTACATGCGCCCGGATTGCTTCAAACCATACAATGATCTTTGTAATCTGATTGAATACATTTCCCGAGACTTTGAACTACATGCTTCAGGCATCTTAAATCCTTCAGGGATTTTCATGTATATTTCATTTTCAAGTGATCCATATAGATAGGCTGTAACCACATCCATCAAATGCATCTCAAGTCTCTCATGGACAACGAAACTAATGAGATAACGTAATGGTATTGCATCCATAACTGGGGAGTATGTCTCTTCATAATCAACACCAGACCTTTGTGAAAATCCTTGTGCAACAAGGCGTGCCTTATATCTTTGTATCTCATTTTTCTCATTTCTTTTTCGCACAAAAACCCATTTATAGCCAACGGGTTTAATGCCATTAGGTGTTTGGACTATAGGTCCAAAAACTTCACGTTTGGTAAGTGAGTTTAACTCTGATTGAATTGCCTCTTGCCACTTTGGCCAATCACGTCTTTCTTGGCATTCTTTAACAGATTAGGGTTCAAGATCCTCACTATCTTGCATAATTCTTGTTGCAACATTATAGGCAAAGACATAATCCACATTTATTTCCAATCTATTCAAATTAGTCCCAACATTAATTGGATTAATTGATATTTCCTCATTTTCTTGAGTCTCAGGCTCATTGATTTCTTCAAAAATATCACTATTGCTCAAATCTCGAATTTCTTTGTGAGGTTCTTTCGTAGTGTCATCTTGACCATTTGTTTTTCTTTTTCTAGGATTTCGATCCTTAGAACCCAATGGTCTACCACGCTTCTGGCGTGCTTTGGACTCATTTGCTATGACACTAGTAGATGGTCCTACAGGGACATCAATCCGAATCGGGACATTCTCTACAGGGATATGTGATTTGGTAATCCTTTTCAAATCTGTAAATGCGTCTGGCATTTGATTTGCTATTTTCTGCAAGTGAATAATCTTTTGAACCTTTTGCTCACAAATAGAAGTACGTGGATCAAGATGAGACAATGATGAATTATTCCACAAAATTTTCCTTTTTATTTCATTATTCTCTCCCCCTAATTTTGGGAAAATTGTCTTATGAAATTGACAATCTGCAAATCGAGCAGTGAACAAATCTCCGGTTAATGGTTCAAGGTAGCAAATAATGGAGGACGATTCAAACCCAACATATATTCCTAATCTTCTTTGGGGACCCATCTTGGTGTGATGTGGTGGTGCTACGGGCACATATACGGCACATCCAAAAATTCTTAGATGGGATATATTAGGTTCTTAACCCAAAACCAATTGCAACGGAGAAAATTTATGATAGTTTGTCGGTCTGAGACGAACAAGTGTTGCTGCATGCAAAATAGCGTGACCCCAAACAGCCGTGGGCAACCTCGTTTTCATGAGTAATGGTCTTGCAATCAACTGCAGACGTTTAATTAATGACTCTGCAAGACCATTTTGAGTGTGAACATGAGCTACAGGATGTTCAACTCTTATCCCAATTGATAAACAATAATCATTAAATGCTTGGGATGAAAACTCTGCAGCATTATCAAGGCGAATAGACTTTATCGGATTATCAGGAAATTGTGCCCGTATTCGAATTATTTGTGTTTGTGCCAATAATTTCGCAAATGCCAGGTTGCGAGATGACAGTAGGCACACATGAGACCATCTAGAAGAAGCATCTATTAGGACCATAAAATATCTAAATGACCCACTAGGGGGGTGAATTGGTCCACAAATATCCCCATGTATACGTTCCAAAAATTCAGGGGATTCAAACTCAACTTTTGTAGGTGATGGCCTAATAATTAACTTGCCTTGATAACAAGAAGGGCAAGAAAATTCATTGTTTAAAAGAATCTTCAGGTTCTTTAATGGGTGCCCATTTGAATTTTCTATAATTCGTCTCATCATTATAGATCCAGGGTGTCCCAATCGATCATGCCAAAGTACAAACGTATTGGAGTCAGTAAACTTCTGGTTTACGACAGAGTGTGCCTCAATTACACCAATTTTTGTCCAATATAAGCCAGAAGACAAAGCAGGAAACTTTTCTATAACAACTTTCTGGCCAGAGACATCCTTGGTGATACCAATATATTCAAGATTCATCTCATCCATTGTTTTAATATGGTATCCATTTTGACGGATATCTTTAAAACTTAATAAGTTCCTTCTGGACTTAGGAGAGAACATGGTATTGCTTATAATGAGTTTTGTTCCCTTAGGCAAAATTATGGCGGCTCTTCCGGAGCCTTCAATCAAACTAGTACTACCAGATATGGTATTAACATTTGCCTTACCCATAAGTAAATGAGTAAAATATTTCTTGTCTTTGAATATAGTGTGTGTAGTAGCAGAATCAATCAAACAAATGTCTTCATAATTGGATTTTAATCCAAACTTGCTTTGACAATAATCCATATCTTCAAGTGAAATTACACAAAATTAAATGAATACCCATTAAATATTAACACTTATACACATATAAAGTCAAGGAGGTTAGATAATGCTAAATAGTTTCACGTATTTTATCCGGTAAAATGAAGTATACCAAGAGACATGAATTAAATATGTAACTGTAAAAATGAAATAGCATAACACTGCAATTTTTACCACTAGATTTGATAAACCAATTTCCATCTTTCCAGTTCGCTCTTTAGTAGTATATTAATTCTATTATACTTCAAGTATAAAGTGTAGTGATTAAAAGAATGTAAAGTGTATATAAAATGAAAAATCTTGTCGGCCAGAGGAATAGAAGAAGTAACAAGATATAGATAATTCAAACTCCATTGAATTGGTGTCATAAGTTTATAAATCTCTCAAAATACTCACTGAGCCTTTATAATTAGTAAGCAGGGGATACTAATATCAATATTAAAATATTATTTAATCAAGACAAACCAGTTTTTTTTTTTTTTAAAATATTAATAACTAACTATAACAAACTGACTAAATCTAGACTAATTAAAAATAGTACTCATGTAAACAACTACTGTCACATGGTCTTTTATTCATCAACTATTACGACTAGTAAAAATTAAAATAAACAACTTAATCATCTCTAACCACAGAACCATCACCAATCAAGTGATCTATCTTTCGTTCAGGGTGTTCAAAGAAATCTGCTACATCCAAGTGTGTGATGTCAATTTGATTTTCAGAGATAAAATTAGCTTCAGGATTTTTCTCTTTTCTTTTAATTGATGCTTGATAAAGCTCAACCAAGTGCTTTGCCGTACGACAGGTACGTGCCCAGTGTCCAATTCCACCACATCGATAGCATTTATTTTCTGAGCCACGTGCTTCTGGCACTTCATGCCTATCATCCTTCTTTTTCCCCTTTTGGTGGTGATTTTTCTTTGAAGAGTGATTAATACCAGGAAAATAATTTCTTCTTTGTCCATTATCACGATCACGACCACGACCACGACTATTATCACGACCACGACTATTGTCATGACCACGACCGGGGCCACGACCTTTTCCACGCCTGGAGTAGTGGGCATACACCTCATTCACTTCCGGGAGTGGTGCAGCGCCAGTAGGTCGATTCTCGTGATTTTTCATCAGCAAATCATTATTTTGTTCAGCCACAAGAAGATGGGCAATCAAATCACAATACTTTGTGAAACCTTTCTCTCGATATTGCTGCTGCAGGAGCACATTCGAGGCATGAAAAGTGGAGAACGTCTTTTCCAGTTTATCAGAATCACTAATCTTTTCTCCACATAGTGTCAATATAGAAGTAATTCTGAACATCTCAGAGTTATACTTCATAACTGATTTGAAATCTTGTAGCCTTAAATTGATCCATTCGTATCGTGCTTTTGGGAGGAAGACCATCTTCAGGTGGTCATACCTTTCTTTCAAGTTTTTCCATAAAACGAGTGGATCCTTAATAGTAAGATATTCAATTTTCAGGTCCTCATCAAGATGATGACGCAAGAATATCATAGCCTTGGCATTTTCTTGGTTGGATGCTTTATTATTTTCTTTAATGGTGTCTGCAAGACCCATAGCATCAAGATGGATTTCAGCATCTAGCACCCATGATAGGTAGTTCTTGCCTGAAATATCAAGGGCAACGAACTCGAGTTTTGTAAGGTTAGCCATAAAATAGAGAGAATAAAAATAGTACCTTAACCTTCAAAAATTCCTTGAGACGGTAGAGTCTCGTGCTGATAACGTGTTATAAAACTATATAATTGGAAATAAACAAGAGAAGCAAACTAATAACTTTGTAGAAAGAAGGGAGAGATTATATTTCACTTCTTGTTGATATCTCAAATTGAGAACTTAACTATCTATTTATAGAGATGGTAAATCTCTTGATGAAGTCATCAATGACAACACCAAGAATTAAAATCAAACTTGTGTTGCTTCATTTTCTTCATTTCATACCTGCCACCAAATGTACATGTACCTTGCCACCAAATGTACATGTACCAATTCTTATTTAGGACATGTGAAAAACCTAGGCTATATGGACATTCATATATATTTTACAACACTTTGCTCTTTCTTTCTTTTTTCTCTCCCTGCTCGGATTTTTCTTTATTTCTTCTCCGATTCGTTGTAATTAAATCCATATATATACATACAAGTTGAGTTGTGATAAATCAATACAGCTTAGACAAAAAAAAAAAAAAAAAAAAAAAAAAAAAATTGTACACGCTACTACTAATTCTTATCCTTGGTGAAAGGTGACCTCAAATATTTGCAGATCAATTGTCCTCAACACCACTTTATGAAGTCCTAAACAGATTGGCGGAGCCACTTGAATTTACTTGCAATTGATTTCGACTGAATAGAATTGTTGAACATGTGTGAAAGTGAAAGTTAAAAAAAAAAAAAAAAAAAAAAAAAAAAAGAGAGTCTATGGTACTTTTGTAAACTAATCTAGTTGCGATGTTAGTTAATTTTTCTGTTTGCCACATTATAATGTTAAGGCAGTGGTCAGTGTTGAGTACTGTGCTTTGGTTTCCTTGTCTTTGAATTGTTGTCAACATTTAAAAAAAGAAACAAGAAAAGGATTACCAGTGTATAAAACATCTTATGAATCTGCGATGCATGTTTTATGTCACTAATATTCAATTCTATTAAGTGGAAAATGACTTAAAATTTGGATAGCTTGTAACAAATCAAAAAGGTTATTATTCGAAAATTTATTCATCGTGAGCACTATGTATGATATCCATTAGGGAAAAAGGTTCAAATTTGTTTTGTACTCAATTTTCTTATCCATTAGGCTTTTAATTTATCATACATATCCTTCCGTTGATAAATCGTCACATAGTCGTCGTTATCATTAACAAAATTTCAAGGTGAAATGAGTGAACTACAAGTGTTTAAAATTCGTTAATATATATATATATATATATTTACCCATTAATTTTTCATTAAAGTTTAAAATTACTCTCTGGTCGAAACTCCACTAATAGTGTAAGGGCAAAAAAATGAGACTTAGCTTTTCCCTAAATAAGATTATTTAATCTTCAGTATATAACATTAACAATAGCCTAGAGTCGTTTTTGTCAGAGAAAGTGAAAGAACATACATGATCCTTTTTATTAGAACAACAAAATATATACTATGCATTTGATTAGATGATTTTAATTTATCACGAAGATTACTTTTATAATAATGTATAGTAAAAGAAACAAGGTACGCCATATTTTATAACTTTGAGCAAAACCAAGAGAGTGCCCCTTGCAGCCTTTGGGCGTATAATAAAAGCAAAAACAGAAGAACATGGGTGGAGTGCCCTATAAATTCTGCCAGTCACTGCTCTCGACATGTTGGAACTGCAAACTGTGCTATTCCCAGTGTTATCACATTTATTTTGGTACTCTCTGTGTACGTTGGCTTTCTTTTTAGGGAAAAAGGATAAAATGTACCTCCTCTACTTTAGTTTATGGGTGATGCTATTTGACACAATTCAAAATGACACAATTTGACATAATCCTATTAAAAAACCTTAATTATTCTTAATGAAGATTTGGCTTCAATAGGTGGTATTTCCCTTCAAATTTTCAAAGCAATTATTACACATAGCATGTTTAAGTTTTTCATTCTTCCAACATCTAGAACCCATAAATTTATCTTGGATAAAAATTCACTTCAATTTTTTTTCCTCTAATATTTTTATATAATTTATACATACACCTAATTTAGTTATTTGGTCAACCTATATATACGGTCTATCAATACAAACTACAAGTTAATGTACCCTATAAATATCTTTTAAACAATAGAAAAAAAGTCCTAAATTACATACAAAAATTGTCTAATTTTTTGACGAAATTGCATTTATTTTATATAAAAAAATGATTGAATTGAATCAAAACTTAGTAAAAATATTTACTCAATCCTATATAATATTTAGCTAAATTGAAGTAATTAAACATTTCAATTACAGTTAATCATAGTGTTGATTGATTGTTTCATCCAGTTTTTGTCATTTTTTTAAAATTGATTGAATTAAATCAAAACTTGCTAATTTTTCCTCAATTATATCTAATATTTATCTAAATTCTTGCTAGAATAAATATTTAATTCAAAGTCAACAATAGTGTGACTACATGTTAAACCCGCTTTTAAAAAAAATAAAAATTGATTGAAGTAAATCGAAATTTGCTAACTGTTATCCAATTCTATCTAATACTTAGCTAAATTGAGATAATTTAATGTTTCCATTAAAGTCAACTCGGTGTTGACGAATTGTTGCATTCACTATTTTTTTTATTTTCTTAAATTGATTGAATTAAATCAGCACTTACAAAATATTTATTCGATCTAACACTATCTAATGCTTAACAAATTGAGATAATTCAATGTTTTAATTAAAGTCAATCACAATGTCAACTACTTATTACATCCATGATTTTTTTTAAAGTTCATTGAATTAAATTAAAAGCCGATAATTGTTACTCAATCATATCTAATACTTAGCTAATTTGAGATAATTTAATATTTCAATTAGAGTTAACCATAGTGTTAACTGCTTGTTACATCCTTTTAAAAAAAATAATGATGGAATTAAATCAAAACTTGCTAATTGGTACTCAAATTTATCTAACTCTTACAAAAACTAAGATAATTCAACATTTCAATTAAAGTCAATGATAGTGTTAAATACTTGTTATAGTCACTTATTTTTTTTAAAAATGATTGAATTAAATCAACACTTGGGAGAACTTTTACTTAATAATGGTTGATGCTTAGCTAAATTTAGATAATTCAACTTCAATCAAAGTCAACAATAGTGTTGACTACTTGTTATATCTCTTTGTATCGTTTCAATTTTATCGAATGTCTACGAAGAGACACTACTTGTTACATCATCTATTTTTATTTTTATTTTTAAAATGAATTAAATCAAAACTTGTTAATTGTTATTCAATCATATCTAATTCTTAACTAAATTGAGATAATTTAATATTACAATTAAAGTCAATCATAGTGCTGACTATTTGTTACATCCATATTTTCTTTTAAATAATTGACTTAAATCAAAACTTGTTAATTGTTATTCAATCATATCTAATACTTTCCTAAATTGAGATAATTAAATATTCCAATCAAAGTCAACCATTATCATAGTGTTAACTACTCGTTACATCCACTATTTTTGTTTAAATTGAATGGATTAGATATGAACTTGCTAATTGTCACTCAATTATATTTAATAATTAACTAATTGAGATAATTCATATTTCAATTAAAGTCAACGATAGTATTGGCTACTTGTTACATCTATTTTTTTTTTAATTGATTGAATTAAATCAAAAGTTGCTAATTGTTACTCAATCCTATACTTAGCTAAATTGAAACAATTCAATGTTTCAAGTAAAGTCAACCATAGTGTTGACTACTTGTTACATCCACTATTTTATTGATTGAATTAGATCTAAACTTACTAATTACTACTCAATTCTATTTAATACTTAGTTAAATTGAGATAATTTGTATGTTTTAATTAAAGTTAATCATAGTGTTGACTACTTGTTACATTCATTATTTTTTGTTTAGATTGATTAAATTAGATCAAAACTTGCCAATTGTTACTCAATTTTATTTAATACTTGACTAATTGAGATAATTCAATTTTTCAATTAAAGTCAACCATATATTGACTACTTGTTGTGTCTACTTTTTTATTAAAAAAAAATGATTGAATTAAATCAAGAGTCGCTAATTGTTACTCAATCCTATATAATGCTTAGCTAAATTGAAGCAATTCAATATTTCAATTAAAATCAACCATAGTGTTGAGTGTTGACTCCTTGTTACATCTACATTTTTTGTTTAAATTGATTGAATTAGATCTAAACTTGGTCATTGTTACTCAATTCTATTTTATACTTATCTAATCGAGATAATTCAAAGTTCCAATCAAAGTCAACTATAGTATTGACTATTTGTTACATTTACTTTTTTTTAAAATTGATTGAATTAAATCAGAAGTTGCAAATTGTTATTCAATCCCATATAATACTTAGCTAAATTGAAGGAATTCAATGTTTCAATGAAAGTCGACCATAGTGTTGACTACTTGTTACATCCTTTATTTTTGTTTAAATTGATTGAATTAGATCTAAACTTGCTAATTGCTACTCAATTCTATTTAACACTTAACTAATTGAGATAATTCTATGTTTCAATTAAAGTCAACCATAGTATTGACTACTTGCTACATTTACATTTAAAAAAATGATTGAATTAAATCAAAAGTTGTTAATTGTTATTCAATCCTATTTAATACTTAGCTAAATTGAAGCAATTCAATATTTCAATTAAAGTTAATCGTAATATTGACTACTTGTTACATCAAATGTTTTATTGATTGAATTAGATATAGATTTACTAATTGCTACTCAATTCTATCTAATACTCAGCTAAATTGAGACAATTCATTGTTTCAATTAAAGTTAGCCGTAGTGTTGACTACTTGTTACATCCACTCTCTTTAAAAAAAAATGATTGAATTAGATCTAAAGTTGCTCATTGTTACTTTTTTTTTCATTTAATACTTAACTAATTGAGATAATTCAATGTTTCAGTTAAAGTCAACCATAGTACTGACTACTAATTACATATACTTTTTTCTTTTAAAATTGATAGAATTAAATCAAAAGTTGCTAATTGTTACTCAATCTTATATAATACTTAGGTGACTTGAAGCAATTCAATGTTTCAATCAAAGTCAATCATAGTGTTGAGTATTTGTTACATCCAATGTTTTATTGATTAAATTAGATCTAAATTTACTAATTGCTACTTAATTCTATTTAATACTTAGCTAAGTTGAGATAATTCAATGTTTCAATTAAAGTCAACTTTAGTGTTGACAAACTCTTACATCCACATTTTTTTTTAAATTGATGAAATTGAATCAATAGTTATCAACTTGTTTTACGTAATCTTATATAATACTTAGCTAAATTGAATCAATCATATAGTTCAATTAAAGTCAACCATAGTGTTGAACACTTGTTACATCCACTATTTTTTTTAAAAAAAAAGTTATTGAATTAAATCAAAACTTGCTAATTATTACTCAATTATATCTAATCTTAGCTAAATTGCGATAATTTAATGTTTCAGTTAAAGTCAACTAGCTGTGGCAGCAATGGTTACGTCCTCAGGCCTCCGTGTAGAGAGAGAAGATAACGCTAGGTTTTAGATTAGATTATGTTCTAATTGATTCATTTTTTCATCCCAACCATAGAGTTGACTACTTGTTACATACATTTTTTTTTAAAAAATTGACGAAATTAAATCAATACTTAACAATTTTTTTTACTCAATCCTAATCTAATCTTAGTTAATTTGCACTAATTCAATTTTGAATTGACCCATAAAACAAAACAGGCAAAAACATCAATTTCCAACAACAAAAAAAAAAAACAAAGAATTTTAATCAGAATAAAAAAAATGAAATCTATACCCTTCTGTTATATTGAAAACCATCAGTCTTATTAGCCGGTACAAAGTTATTGAGAAGCATCTGATCACCACCATGATTTTTATAAGAAGGAAGAAAAATATTCTTTAGCCATTGGATTGAGCTTGAATTTTTTCAACATGTCAACAATATGTTGCATATGATAATTATCTGATTTATCCAATAAAGATATTTTTGGAGTCGTATTTAAAAAAAAAAAAATAGTCATGCAAATATATACTTGGAATAGGTGTATTGCACGTTTTTTCTTGTTGAATGTTATGGGGAATAAAAGAGTAATTGTGGTCTTGAAGAAAAAGATAGTAAAATTTGAATTATTTTGACTTTTCCCTCTAACTTTTCAGGAAGGATATCAATGGAATAGAAAAAAGACGAATTTACTGGTACACCCTCAAAGGCCATGTGAAATTACATTAATACCCCTAAAAAGGTGGAGTTGTACCATTTGTGGTTGTGCCAAATATATTTTTCCTTAGTTTATTAGTCAACTTTGTGCTTCGTTAGCGAAAGTAGTCAAATATAACCCTCTGTCGGCCAAAGTGTACACATATACTCTAGAGTGTATGAAAATCCCCAATTCAACCAAAATTAACCATTTAACTAAAAATACCCATGCTCTAACGGTTGATCCGCCCCGACCTATCACCAAATAAATTCACCCCTCCCAAATATACCCCTCTACTTTCTCATTTCTATTGAATGATTATATATATAGGGAAACAAAGTTGTAGAGGGTAATGGCTAATTTTTCCCTGGGACATCCATTGTGTTGTATTAACAAGCATGAGGACAAGGACATAGCTACATCAATTAAGCATGCTCTAAATAGAACTAGCGTTTGTTCCGAACGAGAAATATAAACAACATTGTTAATCATGAGAAGCAAACAAGCAATGGCTATAGCTTTTTTTTTTTTTAGCAAAACATTCAGATGTTTTTTTTTTTTTTTAAATTTTTTTTTTTTTTTTCAAAAACAAATCCCAAAAGTCTACAAATGTAGCCAAAGGCTAATATGAAATGAATAATTAACCTAATGATCAACTTAGGATTTATAGATATCCTAAGTTGATATTACAGATAACTAACCAATAATCAAATAATAAAGCAACTATAAGTGCTCCAATGTCTTGTGAAGTGAGCATACTGGAACCTAGTCAATACATAGGTCATGATTGTCATAGGTCATGATTGCCTTTGCAGCATGTATATAGCACATCCAGCAGATCCAACATGGTAATATAGCACAACATTTTCCATATGTTACCCTCCTTCTAGGGAATGAGCACTAGGTGCTAATACCACCCAATGAGGTAGAGTCATCAAGTGGATCATGTGTGTGCTATCATGTAAAGACCTGCAAGTCAAAAAACCAGTTCATTCAAAGCCAAGCTCATTTCATATATGTAAAGCATCAGCAGCAGCAGTGCACTGCCTCCTTCTCTGTTGCATGTTTCTGAGCCTACTTTGTATAAACAATTCCAGCTGCAATATTTCAGAAGCTTCAGCAGCTGTTTATAGCTAACGTAACAGCCAAGTAGCAGCTCAAGAGTGCAGCAATTTGGACTCAAAGATGGCATTTTTCAGTCTCAAAATGCTCTGCCCTTGAAGGGCAGCTTTAAATGGCAAGAAAGCAGCAACAAATATGTCTCGATGTAGCAGGAAAATGGCCAGCGAGCATAGCAGTCCGTGGCCCAAATAAAAGATGGCCAAAGAGTATAGCAGCTCCTAGCCCAAATAAATCAGGAAAATGGAGCAGCCAACTTCTCCGTGACAGCGAACTGAGGTTATTTGTCGTCGTCGAGTCTCCGAATCCACTCGAAAGCTTGTTGTTTCAGCCGAGAACTCCAGCTGGCATCATGCTTAATTCCTGAAGCCTCTCATTTTCTGCTATCTTTGATCTGAGGAATGCATTCTCCTGTTCCAGTTGAATTTCCATCTTCTGCAAATTCTCAGTTTCAGCCAGTATCATCTCATGTTGCTTTCGGCCTTTGTTGATGAGCTTTGAGTTGCTGAGTATGTTGATTTCGAAGTATATCATGCACCTTTTCATGTTGTTTTCGATGGTTTCAGTGCGATTCACTCCTGTTGGTATCTCATTGAAGTCTCTATTTTTTCCATTGCTGACTTTCCATGTATCCTTGAATCTGTTTGTTTCCTGCTTTTTGGATTGTCCATGTTGTGGTCCTGCTTGTTCAATGCTTATGTATGAGGTAGCTGCAAAACAAGGAAACAATGTTAGATAAAAATTGTTTCCCATGTTCTCCTCCCACAACAGGATTTGAACATGGGAAAAATGACTTGTCCTGCTTTCTTCAATGTGCCCATTCATCTCTTGCATGGTCTGATCCTTAAGTATGGTAATTGTAACTTATCATTGTTAATCCATCTCCTCCCTTGAATTCCTAACTCCTGGAAAGATTCTGAAGCCACTTCTCCATGATCCAGTGCCAAATTAGCCAGGTGATCTGCTAGCATATTACCCTCTCTCATTATATGTATCACCCTAACTGTTTTATTATTCATTAATCTCCAGATTTCCTCCACCATTTCAATTATCTGCCAGGGAATTTCCCAAACTTTGAGTATGATATTCTTTAATAAAAGAGAGTCTGTTTCAATTATAATCTGCTGATACTGCCTTTCCTTCATATATCTCAGAGCTTGTACTATAGCCATAGCTTCTGCCTGAGTGTTAGTACAAGTTGGTTCTTCCATCTCCTTTGCCTTAGCAGCTATCAAGTCTCCAGTCTCATTTCTCACACAAAATCCCCATGATCCTCTTCCAGGATTTCCCCTAGACGCCCCATCGGTATTGCATTTCACCCAACCAGTATCAGGGGGCTTCCAGAGAACTCTAATCACCTTAGTTCTTGGGGTATAAGATTGCAAAGTCTGCACCAGTGTATTCCAGTTGTAGGCTGCCTGTTTGAAATTGCTTCTTCTTACCTTCATGAACATTATAATGTTGTGCATAATTTGATATATCACCTTTACCTTGGACATTTTCCCTCCATGTCTTATGGCATTTCTCCTCTTCCATAGTTCCCACACAATAATAGCTGGAACAACCTGAAAGATGTACTTCACATGATGATTAACATGAGTGTCCCACCATAAGTTAAAAAGCTGACTTAGATGTAGGTTTTGAATATTGATGCCTATAGGTCTGCAGAAGTACTTCCAGGTGTATTGTGCTACTGATGACTGAAGAAACACATGAGACATGGTTTCTATTTCTGGTTCCTCACAACAATAACACCTAGAAGGAAATTGAAAGCCCCATCTCTTCACTACATCATCCAGTGGTACCTTTGCTCCCCATAATCTCCACAAGAAGAAAGAGATTTTGATAGGCAAACCTTTTACCCACATCTTCTTGTATAGTATATTAGGTTCCACCCTTTGTCTAATTAAATTAAAAGTTGTCCCAACAGTGAATTTGCCTCTAGAATCAGGTTTCCAGTGAGGTTTGTCCAATTCCTCCTCTTGACCAGGTGGCTGCAGTTTCTGGATAATATGATCAGCTAGATTCTCTGGTAGCAACTCCCTTATCATGTCTTATTCCCATCTTCCTTCAGTCACCACTTCTTTAATTAGTACCACAGTATTGCCCCTTCTGAAGTTTTCAGGAATAAGTTTGTATAGTGCTCCCCATCCTGTCCAGTTATCAAGCCAAAAGTAAGAATTTCCTTGCTTAGTTTGCCACCAGATTTCGGATTCTATCTCATCTCTACATTGCAACATTTTCTTCCATATGTATGTTCCTCTCTTCCAGTGGACAGTGACTGCATGATCTTTTTTTTAGATACTTATTACTCATGTACATCCTCCACAATGATTGTTTGGTTCTGAAATTCCACCATAACTTTGAA
The DNA here is from genome assembly GCF_019175385.1 of Lycium barbarum. Taxonomy (NCBI): domain Eukaryota; kingdom Viridiplantae; phylum Streptophyta; class Magnoliopsida; order Solanales; family Solanaceae; genus Lycium; species Lycium barbarum. The sequence continues at coordinate 6,646,595 of NC_083347.1, forward strand.
AAGAGTGCCTTGGAAACATCTTGTAAGCTTCTAAAACCCAACCCCCCTTCTTCTTGAGGATGACACAAAGTAGTCCAGGAAACCCAATGCTTGCTAGAATTCCCAACTGAATTACTCCAAAAAAATTTAGCGAACATTCTATGGATTTGTGCCAATACCCCTGAGGGAGGATCACAAGCTGATAGCAAATGAATAGGCATACTCTGTAGTACATGCTTTATAAGTGTAACCCTTCCGCCAATCGATAACAATTTTCCTGTCTAAGATTTAAGCTTATTAAAGATCTTATCAGTAATTTCCTTGAAATGTGCTATCCTTCTTCTTCCATAATATATTGGTACTCCCAAGTAGGTGAAAGGAAACTCCTTTCTAGGAATTCTGGTAGTGTTATTTACCAAGCTTTCCACCTCCTGGGTAACATTATGATGGAGAAATACTGCACTTTTTCCTTTATTGATCTTCTGCCCACTCACTTTCTCATATGCTACTAAAGTTTCCATTACCACTTGTAGAGATTGTTCCTCAGCAGAAGTAAAGATGATGGTGTCATCTGCATATGCTAGGTGATTTATATAGGGGCTCCACTTAGGCATTCCAAATCCTGAAAACCTTGAGTTATAGTGCAACGCATTCAGCGCCCTAGATAAACATTCCGAAGCAAGTATGAATAAGGTAGGAGATAGAGGGTCTCCCTGCTTAACACCCCTTGTTGATTTGAAGAAGCCACAAGGCTGACCATTAATAAGAACCGAATACCAATTGTTGGAGATGATTCTATAGACCATGTCTATTAGAAATTCTCCAAAACCCATTTTCCTCAGCACTTTAGTTAAGAACATCCATGATACTCTATCATATGCTTTTGTCATATCCAACTTGATAACAACATTAGCAGGCCTACCTCTTAACCTCATATCATGTACAATCTCCTGGACAAGCAAGATATTTTCTACAATACTTCTTCCCTTCACAAATCCTGCCTGCTGGGGGGAAATTAAGCTGGGAAGTATATGAACTAGCCTCTCATGAATGATTCTGGAGAATATTTTACTTGTAAAATTACTAAGACTGATAGGTCTCAGATCTGAGAAAGAACCAATTTCCTTCTTTTTAGGAATAAGCACCAGATTTGTACATGTGATGTATCTAGGAAGTTCATGGCCACAAAATAAAGATCTCACCATCTGCATCATATCCTTTTCAATTATGCTCCAGCAAGATTGGAAGAATTTTCCCGTGTATCCATCAGGGCCACCTGCACTATTTGAATTTAGCCCAAACACTGCTTTCTTCACTTCCTCCTCCTCTGGTAGTTCATTAATTTGTGCATTCTGCTCAGCTGTTATGAGGTGGGGTATGTGATCCAATAAATCAAAATTTGTAGGTATCTACTCCTCAGAGAATTGATCAGAATAGAATCTAATAGCTTCTTGAGTTATCTCCTCTTCCTGCTCCAGCCACACTCCATTTTGATCTTGAATTTTCTTGATTTGTAACCTCTTCCTTTTCCCATTCACGTGTGCATGAAAGAATTTTGTATTTCTGGCTCCGTCTTTAAACCATTGTAACCCTGCCTTCTGTTTTCAGAACTTTTCCTCCACTGCATAAATCCTGATAAGATCTGCTTGTACTTTCTGCAACCTCTCTCTATTCGCCTTTGTAGGATGTTGTTCAAATTCTGCCTCATGGACTTTAATCACTTCTTCCAGTGTGGCCACCTATTTAAAGATATCTCCAAATGTTTCTTTGCTCCATTTAGTCAATGCTCTACTCACTTTTTTCATTTTGTTGTGGATGTTGAAAAAAGGATCAGCTCCATAATGCCCCTCCCAATTTTCCCTAACAGTGGCCAAAAAACTATCTTCCTCGATCCAGAAGTTAAGAAACCTGAATAGTTTCTTAAAATTCTAGTGTCAGTTCTGTGGGATAGCTTCAATGGAGAATGGTCAGACCCTTGTTTGATTAAGTGTTCCACTTCAAAATTGGGGAATGAATTATGAAAGGCCTGATTTCCAAGACATCTATCCAATCTTTTAAAAATACATGCTTCATCAGATCTTCCGTTCCACCAAGTATAAGTGCTTCCTGAAATTCCAAGATCCTCTAATTGGCAGATGCTCAAGCAATGTGCAAAGTCTTCTACTTCTGGATAATTAACAGGTAACCCACCAAATTTCTCTGTAGCATCTAGGATGACATTAAAATCTCCCCCAACCATCCATGGTGTCACCATGTTTGTTGATAGATCATATAAGTCATCCCACAAATTGATCCTATAAGCCCTTTCAGTGCTTGCATAAACCAGTGTAATAATGAACACTCGGCCAGATTCCAAGTTAGTCAGTGTAATGGATAATAATTGTGTAGTATCTTTTGTAACCTCCGCCTGAAAATCCTCATGTACAAAGACCCTTATTTTTCCATTAATGTTGTGCCATGCAGTTCCCATTCCCAGCCATAATTTATACATGTCAATGTGTCGTGAATGTTGAAAAGGTTCCATTAGTGCGATATAGTTGAATTGATTTTGTCTATGCATCAAAACCACTCTCTCAAAGGCCTGTTGAGTGTTTACGGACCTAATATTCCAAATGAGTGTGTTATTCATTGAGATTTTCCTTTGGCATAAGCTGTCCTTGTTAGCACACCACCTATTGCCTTAGGTGGTACACTTTTTCCTCTATTTTGTGTTGCTTGTCTCTTTGCTTTTGCTGTTTGTCTAGGAGAGACATTTCGCATATCTTGGTTTGCCAATGTGACTGATTCACTGCTTTTTTCCACTTCATCATCATCCCCTATGTCATCCACTTTTCCCGGTTCTGCTGATTGTTCCTCAGGTGCATTGGTGGATATTGAGTCTGCAACCTCTCTTTCATTATCCTTAATTTTACCTTCCTGTTGATGATTACTTCCTGTTGCCCTATCTTTGTTTTCTCCTTTGTTAGTACTTTGAACCTTTTCAATATGTTGTTCTCCTGTTTGAGTTCCTGCTAATGTGCCACCTTCCATCTCATAAGTATCATCTGTTATGCCTATCCCATTAGGAGGTTTCTCAGGAATGACATTGAGTTGCTGCACTTCCCCATTCTTTGTTATCTCCTCTTGTTGAATTGAAGATAAGTTGTCACTGTTTTGTTCCTTAATTAGCTCCTTATCAGTGATTTTGTTCTCAACATTCATCTCTACATTATCTGCATTTATATCTTGTGGCTGCATTTTATCATTGTCCTGTATTTCAAATGATTCCTGCACTGCTTCTGAGGATTGTTGAGTTTTGGCTTTGTTGTTTGTACTCTGAATATCGGTGCACTCATTTTCGTCTGTGTCCTTTTCTTGTGTGTACTTATTACATTGGTTTTCCTTGTTTATAATCTCCTTGCTTCCCTTTTTCTCCTTGTTGTGTGGTGTTTTTTCACTGGTATCATGTGTTGATTTCTTGTCCAGTGACTGATTTGTGTTGTTTTTGTCTTGCAGCTTTCCAAATGATGCTTCAACCCATGGTTTTGCTGTTTCTTTCACTGCTTCTGAAGAACCAACCATTGTTTTGCTTGTTTCAAGCTCATGTTCCTCCTCTAAATTCACCAAAGCATCAAACTTATTTTTTGTGCCTTCATTTTTATCATTGTTGATTGTATGTTCATTCGTCTTATTTGCATCTCTTGCATCTTTGTTCTCCTGAGCTGTAGCATTATGTTTGTTGGTCCCTTTTTTATTTTGAACCACATTCCATGCTTGATTTGTTGGTTTCCCATATTTGTGCACTTGTTTGTGCCTCTGATCTGTAGGTTGTTTATTTGCTTGATCTTTTTGTTTCTGTCTTTGATCCGCTCTTTGATTGGTTGCTTGCCCCTCTTCTCCCGATCTGTCTTTAAGATTTTCTTGTATGTTTTGGTTATTCCTTTTGAGTTTATGTTTTCCGTTGTTGTCTTCTTCTCCTCCGTCCTTTTGCTCTTCCTTTTTTGGTCTGTGCTCAGGATGTAGTACCCAGCAACCTTGCATATCGTGTCCTTGCAGTTTACAATGACTGCAGTATTTTGGCAAGTAATCATATTGTATAGTTTGCCACTTTGATCTGATTTCCCCGGTTTCCTCATCTAAACAGTTTATTTGTACTCTCTTTGGTAATTCTTTAAGAAGATCAACTTCCACTTTTACCCTAGCACAACTAGGTCTCGTTTGATTATTCGTGGCCTTGTCAATCACTAATGGTTTCCCTACTGCATTGGCCAGGGAAAACATGGATTCCTTATCGAACAGATTAGTCGGTAATCCAGGGAAAGAAATCCATGCAATAGCTATCGTAGTTTCCTCTTCCGGGTTAAACCATGGATCCCATATTTGAAATCTTACTGGGAAAATTCTATTTCTGCATTTAATTTCCCAAGCACTTGATGCCAAAGCAGCATAATCTTCAAGTAAGGACAATCTAATCAGTATATGCCTATCCTCAAGGAGTCCAGTAACACACTCACCTTTGATCTCCAATTGAGTTGGAAGACATTTTCTCAGTTCATGAATATCTGGTCTGCCATACGAGAATTTTGCAATCAAAGCATATTGAAGTTTTTGTCTCACACATAGTATTTCAAATTCTTTCTTCGTCCACATTAAAGTAGGTTCTCCGTGTAGATATGTAATAGGTTTGATGTTTAAAGGCTCTGGTGTTTGGGTATTTGCAAATGTTTTTAGGGCTGTGGCATATCCAATTAGTGATGATGGTTGAGTCGCAGGCTGACCATCCACCGGAGGTGGCTGGCCGCCGGCCGTTGAGGCCATAGAATGATGATGTTGATGCTAGGATTTGGTGAGAAGAGAGTTATATCGAATAATGGCTATATCTATAAAGAAAAATAGCTGTAATTTAATAGTAATGACAGAAGTAATGGCTACAGCAATTTCTGTAATCTAATAATGAATCTCACTGAACTAAACGCGTAGAGGGGTATATTTGGGTGGGGTGAATTTATTTGGTGATGGATCGGGATGAGTCAACCGTTGGGGCATGAATATTTTTAGTTAAATGGTTCATTTTGGTTGAACTGGGAATTTCCATCCACTTAAGGCTACATGTGTACACTTTGGCTAATGGAGGGGTATATTTGACTACTTTCGCTAACAAAGGGCAAAGTTGACTAATAAACTAAAGTAGAGGAGTATATTTGACCCTTTTCCCTTCTTTTTACTTCATATTAAGAATGTATGTGCTATACCACCAACGAGTATGATGAGATTGAAAAAATTTCTTTTTATCTTTAATTAGAAATTTCGGATTTGAACATTATAATGAAGAAACTTTTAATACATACTACTCCCTATGTCTCAATTTTTGTGATATAGTTTGACTAGACACGGAATTTAAGAAAGAAAGAAAAACTTTTAAAACATAATCTAAAATAAGCCATAGATATTTGTGTGGCTTTAAATCATTTTCATTAAGGGTAAAAGGGAATGTTTTAAGTTAAATTATTTATAAATATAGAAATGTACCATTTTTTTGAGACAAACTAAAAAGGAAAGTGTATCACATAAATTGGAACAGAGTATATAGCATTTTTCAATTTAATAGGTCATATATGGCACAAATATAAATTAGTTAGATTAATATATGAATATTCATCCCGAGTATTTGATGACGAATGCAATTTCAATCCGTGCTCTAACTTGATATATTCGTCTTAACCATATTGGATCGTTATCTTTTAAATCTTCAGACATTCTCAGCAGAATCTCAATCTTTCTTCTCCAGCTCATGATACATATTCATATTATTAAACTTTAACCAATATCACTTGCTGAACAAATATTGTCTTCTCCCACAATAGCTTTTCTTCATCCTAGAGCGAGTTCATAAATTAATTTTTTTCTGTTTTTTTTTTTTTTTGCGTCTGTTTAAAGGGTAAGCTACGCAAGCAACATATTGATCTTTTTTCTCTAATTACAACACGTTCAATGGGATAACATACTCAATAGGACATGAGTTATAATATCATAAGCGTTTTCTCATAGAAATGTCTTGCAACTTTGATCAATTACTCTTTGCGCTTTAATTTTTCATGATGCTGAAGTGAATCGTTTTAGGTGTATTTTAAGTTGGAGTAATCCAGAGGCGGACCCAGGATTTTGAGTTCGGGGGTGCTCTATTAACTATTTATATTTGTTTCCTTTATATTTTCTATACAGTTATACACTTCATAACTGAATTTAATGGGTGCCGGAGCACCCAAATATTCTACATAGGTCCGCCCCTGGAGTAATCATTTTAAGTATTTTATAGGAGCAGAGACGAACATGTGTTGAGGCACAGACTTATTGCATGTGGAAGTGGGACATGAGTATCAGAAATATGACCCCCATGATTAAGGAACGAACGAGCTGCTATACATGAAATTTTAAAGAAATAATTTAGACCCCACCTATCTTATGTAACAGGAAACACGAATCAAACTTATAATAACACATCCTTTTCAACATTAACTTTTGCGGATTTCGCTTTTTTCTTTTCTATCTTTTTGTTTTTGTTTTACTTGTTTCCTTTTAACATATCTTGCATGGCTTCGGTAGTTCGATTGGATTCAGTTTCTTTGTGAGATTAAAAAAAATAAAAAAAAGCTGCATAAAAGTGAGCACTTGAGAAAGCAAGATAGTCACTGAAAATAAAAAGAAGCAAGATCAACTAAGGTTGGAAAAAGATAGGAATCTCTGGCCACAGTACAAACAGCAAAGTAGCAAAAAGATAGTTTTTGGTCGGCTCATAATTCATACTAACTTTTCGGAGTACGAGAATCAAACTTTATAACTTTGACCGTAAATTTTGACATAAATTTTTCAAGTTTGTAAAAATAAAAAATTTATATTTAGAAACTATAAATTTCTGGATGCCGATGCCGATCTTCCTCCTTTGTATAAATCATTTTTCTTAGATGATTCTTAATATTAATTTCATTTTTATTCCTATTGATAATTCGAGTTATAACTTTAATTTCTTTAACTTTAGGAGAAAAATATTAGTAATATATTAGGAGAATAAAATGAGATAATAAAAATAATCATATTAATTATAAGATATATAAGATTGGTTTAATACAAGTGGTATAAAGTTGAGGAAATAAATAGGGGAACTGAGCTGACCATCAACTTACCGAAAAGAGGAGCCCAAGACTTTTGTAACCCAAAAATAAATTTTTGGAACCAAAATAATTCATTAAAAAAAAAAAGAACCAAAATAGGCTTTAAGCACAGATTATGTGTGTAAAAGGACCAAAGTGTAGTTTTACACTTCAGTTCTTTTACGCACAGAATCTGTGCGTAAAAGACCTGAAATAAATCGGGGCCCCTTCCTTCTTCCCCATCACTGGTCCCCCAATTCAAAAAAAAAAATAAAAAAATCAGCCATTAAAGGTCCCTTTCCGAGGTCCCACGCGATCAAAAATATTGTTTTCTTGTTGATTTCCAACCCAAAAGTCAATATTATTGGTATATTGAAGTCTAGGAATAAGTTTGTTCGCAATAAAGCGGCGTATAATTTAATTCAAAAATTTAAAATCAAAGCTTCAATCTAGGTATTTTACTACGATTTTTCTATTACATTATTAACCTAAGCATTACTATTGTGGATTATTTGCGAATATGGACCAAAAAAAAAACTTTTACGCACTTTTTTTGTGCGCAAAAGGGCTGTTTTCTGCCCGTTTTTTCATTTTTTGTATTTGTTTAATTGTTGTTAATTTGTTAATTGTTTATTTAGTATTTGGTAATTGTTAGATTAGTTATTTCAATTGTTAGACTAGCTAATTATTTATTTAGTTTTTGTTAAGCCAATTGTTTATTTGTTAATAATTTGTTAATTATTTGATTAGTTAGTTAATTGTTTATTTATTAATTATATGCTAATAATTTGTTGATTATTTAATTAGTTAGTTAATTGTTTATTTATTAATTATATGCCAATTTTTTGCTAGATAATTGTTAATTTTTTGATTTGTTAATTATTAATCTTTATATATTTAATTGTTAATTTATTATTTGCTAATTAGAAATTGAAAATCCTTAGTTTAGGATTCAATCCTTTGTATAATTTCTCGGTAAAAGATTATATAACTAATACTACGTATTAGAGATTAATTAAAAAAATAATGATTAATTTAAAATGCGTAAAAAATATACCAATTTAATCCTTACTTCATGTATTAATGATTAATTTAAAATGCCTAAAATAGATAAGACACCACCATGGAGCTGGGGCCCTTCGACAACAGAGAGGTACTTTATCTACAGCATGAGCATAGGTCCCAGTATGTATGGGATGCACCGGTATCCTCTAGTAGAGTGGTTCATACCCGTTCGGGGTAGTCAGCATGGGATATTCTAGAGGCTATTCCCCCACATCATCATGTCATAGATATACTACGTCGAGGCGGTATCTACCAGTGCATCGAGGTTGGTCGGCTTGTACACGATAGGACTCTAGTGATGGCCATGATTGAGCGTTGGCGACCGAAGACCCATACATTTCATCTCCGCACTAGCAAGGCTACCATCACCCTGCAGGATGTCGAGGTGATTTATGGTCTACAGATTGATGGACAAGCATTATATAGAGTGGAGCCTCCGGAGATGCTGCCGTATCGCTAGGAGTTGACTAGGCTCACTGGTTTCGAGCCTCTGTAGAGGAATATGCGTGGACGGAGTCGGTTGTTGCGGTCCTCCCTCCATGCTCACTTGCGCCTCGTAGATCTGCAGGATCCGATTGACGAGGCCACGCCTCAGGCTGATGTTGACCGACGTGCTCGCTTATAGCTTCTCATCATATTCGGGGGCGTCATGTTCCCGAACACATCAGGTGCGAATATGAGCATAAGGTATCTGCTCTTTATTGAGGATCTAGACCAGCTGGGATGTTACATTTGGGGCACCGCTGTCCTGGCTTACATGTACAGAGGATTTGATCGAGCCTCTATGGGCGAGAGGCTTGAGGTCGCTGCATTTAGCCCTCTTCTTCAGGTAATTTATTTAAGTGTGTGTAATAAAACACTAACTATATTTTTTCGAAACGACGACTGATAAATAATTTTTTTGATGACTATGACAGATATGGGTGTGGACTAGGTTGAGATCTTTTCAGCCCATAACTGCTCACCCTCCCGATGACTATGTTGCTGAGGATATGTCATACGTGCGAAGATAGTCGCGAGGCCGTACCAGAGGTGTGGAGACGCACCATGTCATTCTCCCGTTTAGGGATCAGTTAGACCGCATGACGACGCCCGAGGTAAGTTTTTTTTTATTTAGCATTAGTTTGTTATTTTTGTTAGTCTTTTATTGTTAACTAGTTGAATTCCTTTTATAGGCTTTCACATGGACACCGTATGATCAGATTTTGGGTCAGCTGCCGGCGTTTTGTAGGGCTGGTGAGCACGTGTGGATGGCACGGTGTCCGTTGATCCATATGGACATCGTTGAGCATCACGCGCCCGACCGGGTATTATGACAGTTTGGGCATGTACAGAATATACCTGCGGCTACACGTTGGGAGCACACCCACTATACCAGGGACGAGCGTTCGATCGACAGTGCGGTATGGCGGGCGTGTATGCACCAGGAAGTCGATGCATGGAACGCGAGGATGAAGACTCTAGTGGCGGTCGGACATGACACTCCGGTCCATGAGTATATGTCGTGGAACATGCGTATCACTCGCTCCTTGATTGCCAACCCCTCGACGCCGCGTCCTGATGGCCGAGGATATGCATCACTCTCAGGAGCGTATGAGGTGCTGGTAAGTTTTATTAGTCTTAAACTTAATCTATCGTCTTATTATGTATTACTTTACGAATTTATTCAATTCTTAAAATTTGCAAATATATGCAGCTACGGATGACTCTGATGATACGCCATGAGAGCATTCCCCTTACGAAGTCCACCGACCCCGGGATAGCGGCATATGCAGCTCGGATAGTTCAACTTACCGACACTGGTATGACACGAGCATAGGAGTGGCATCGTGTCGATGAGGATTTTTCCAGAGCCTGCACCAGAGGGTGTTTCTGAGGGTGGTAGGGCTGATAGAGGTGGTCGGGCTGATAGAGGTAGTCGGGTTAGCAGAGGTGGTCGGGCTGGCAGAGGTCTAGTAGATGAGCCTGACGATATAGCCCGTCAGGCTCCGTCGGCTACAGATATCCCGTCGACTTCTTCTTCCAGGCCATCGACTTCACAGAGACCTGGGTATACGCCAGAGATGTTCCCACATTATGATCCTTGGTCATCATTTCCGCAAGTGCTAGTTAGTGATCTGCATATGGGAGACAGAGATGAGGACATAAACTTGGATATTATTTTCGATGACTACTTTCTTCATCCTACAGTCAGGCCTACGGCACCATCTGCATCTCCTGCTCCGCTGGCCGCTCAGGAGCCCTCTCACATGCCATCTCAGGAGCCCATCGACACACAGGTTTATTTTTTACAATAAAATAATGTATTAATTAATTATTTTATTAATCTAAACTAAATTATTTACATGTATTATAGGCTCATTTTTCTGCACCTGTGGACCCGTCTCCTCTTGTTCAGATTGACCCGTCTCCACCTCTAGCTACAGCTCCGGGTAGCGCTCAGGAGACCGTTAAGGAGCCAGCTAAGGAGCCCTCTGACCAGCCGTCTCAGGAGGCCGTCGACACACAGGTTTTTTTTTTACTAAGAAATAATTTATTAAATAATTGTTTATATGTTATTTCATGTTTAGTTTATGAAAAATTAAATTGTTTATATGTTATTTCAGGTTCATTCTTCTGCTGTTGTGGTCCAGTCTCCTTCGATTGAGTCATCTCCTGAGGCATCTACTAAGGCTACTCAGGTGGAGACCGCCGCCGTCTCCCACAGGAAGTATATTTTCACCTAGGGCCTGAAGAAGGGAAGAAAGGATGATCATGCCATAAATCATCCTGTCATTAAGAGGAGGAGAGAGGATCCTGATGATAGTGAGCGTGGTGGGGGTTAGGAGGATCCTTAGGCCTTAGGAGATTGTATATTTGTAAATAAAATGTACATTTTATGTTAATATTATATATATTTTTGGGTATTATTTTTTTAATGATAATTAGATATTTTAGTATTTATTGTCGATGAATAATAACTCGTGCGACGTCCTATATTAATTAGAATCCTATAATGACGATCTAAATGTATATGTATAACAAGTTTTCAAACTTACTTCGGACCACTTTACAACCTCTAAAACGACGATCTAAATGTATATGTATACTTGATATAATGAGTCGATATTATTGTACACTTAAAAAAATATTAAGTTCTATATAAAATATTTATATTCCGATGTTTTGAAAAGCGACTAATTTTCGATCAAAGTATGAAAAAAAGCTTAATTTTGAGTTTGATTTCGAAAGAATAAAGGATGGGTTCCGGGGGGAAAGGGATTTCACGCACGGTTCCGGGGGGAAAGGGATTTCACGCACAGAATCTGTGCGTGAAGTCTAGTTTAGTTTTTTTTTTTTTTTAACGAGTTAATTTGGTTCTAAAAATTTATTTTTGAGTTAGAAAAGTCTTGGGCCCAAAAAGAGAGGGCTCCCTGTCACATGACATTTAAACATGCCACAGATAAGAATACAAAAATACCAGCTGTACATTTTAAATATCCTGTCGACCATATACTATTCATCGACTGCTTGCATTTAGGAGTACAATTGGATTTTCTTCCTTACATTATATTATAGTACTTGATAAATCATGGTGGTCACGTGGCTGTCCAGATTGCCCCATCAAGATTAGTTCAAGACACAAAATTTATAGTAGTACTAATAATAATTACTAGTATTTATTGAAATTTTGGTTTTGGCTGTTCATTTAGATTCAGTCAAATGTTGTTTGGACATTCAATTATGAGTCTTTGATTCATATCATTACGTGGAACTACTTAATGAATTAGTACAAATGCACGATCTTTCCATATGCTTAAAGATTAAGATTATCAGACTTATTTGGACCTGCTGGCTGCTGCTTGCTTTTTGTGTAATTATAAATAACATTTTCTTTTTGGTGATGGGAACAAATTATGGCAGAACTGAAATAAGAAGATAGTGTTAGATTAAGTCTAAATTTACTGAAGATATCAATTAACTCGGAAAAATCATTGAGATCAATTTATGCAAAGCAAGATATCATTAGAAGCTATATTTTGAGAGGATCTAAGCAAGCTATTCGTACGGCAAGTAAAACATGCATATTGTGAAATAGGAAGGATTAGATGGAAACATAATTAATTACTAACAAAGTCTTATCATGAAATGATAAGTATTTCTCCATCTTTAATGTGGTTTCATCTCGAGTTTGAACCCTAAAATCAGGAGTGAATCCACAATAAAAGCTACAGGTTCTGGAGAGTCTAATATTTTGGCTCAAACTTTGTATTTGTATTAAAAAAAAAAGACTTAATATGAATAAACTATCTATCAACCAATAATATTAAATTCTGAATTCACCTTTCCTTAAAATAGAGTTGTCTTTGGAGGGAGTGTTCCACTCCGCGTGCAATATTTCAGACGCAATTCAGAATTATATTAGTCGAATGTAAAACGGGTATTGGAGGACAGAAACTAAAAAAATACTCCAACATTTAACCCAAACAGAAGAAAAAAAACACACTAACGGGAGGAAGGTCACATCTCATCAGATATCATAAAAACATTCATATAGAACCTGTCCTTAGTCCTCATCGTCTACCTCCCCAACAAATTGATGTCAATTCAGAGTACAGTTGCCCATTAACACTTGGTCCAGTAGCCTTAAAACCATTTATGAGAATATCTGTTGTCTTCTCATTCAATGTATACAATTACTTATACACTTTAATTAAAGAACAGGTCAACTAGTAAAATTCACAGGAGACCGAAAAAAGAAAATTAAAGAGCAGAGAAAATAAGAAGAGGAAAAAATCCAACAAATTAAATATTCCCCACTGCCATTAACAATTAAACCAAAATTGATAATTTCAACTAAATAATTTACTGATGAAAATTAAAAGAAATGTACAAGCTAGACACAACAGTGCTAGACTACTTGACAACAATTTGGGTCAGCTCAAAACCCGACTCCAGCCGCCCCGACCCCAAACGTAGCCGGTCGATGAGGCTCAATTTTTCTATTTTTCCAGCAACAATTCTCTGGTGTCAGCTTAGCCGCAGCCGTTCTCATCGGCTCAGATTTACATCTTGTCAATACACACGGCTCGTAAGCAGCTGCATTCACTAGTTTCTGCTCAATCATGGTTGCCATTGACATACCACCAACTGCTGGTAAAGAACATGATGATCTTGGTGGTTGTAGTAAGTGTTTGTTTCGATGTTCCATAGGTGGTCTAGTGTCAGTGCTACGCCGCCTTTTTGGTTGTTCTTCAGGAATAATCTCTTTCTTTGGTGGTGGTTTGACTTGTTGGGATTTTCTTTCAGGTAACCATCTGAGGAAATCCCTTCTGCATACCCATGTTTCTTTGGAAACTTCCATTGATAGCTTTGGTTCACACATCATTAGTAACAAACAATCCGGCAAAACTGATTCTTTTTCTTTTTCTTCATCTTTTTCAGGCTCTTTTGTGTATTCAACTTCAATTTGTTTGCCTTCTTTGTTTTGATTTTCATTTTGCACTGGCTCAGTAGATGGTGTATTTTCTTCTTGTTCTTCATTTTCAGATTCTTGTTGAGTCCCCATCCTGGAATCTGCCCAAAAGTCCTGACTTTTTCGAGACAGGGCTTCGACCCGTATCTGGCCAACTCCTTGAACTGCTGGGTGCGGCGTATTCATGGACTGGCAAAGCGAACTCTCAATTTGATCAGGAGAACCTAAAAGTATTTCTTGGATCTCTTTCATTATGGTTGACTTGAATCTTTCTTCTTCTTCTTCCAATGCAGCTTCTTCTGTTACTAGTTCTACTTCTTCATCCTCTATTTGGATACTTCCTCTATCTGAGTTTTCTAACAAAGATGAATGACTCAAAATGGACATTTCTTCTCCTTCTCCTTCCTCAAGCTCTCGAACTTGGTTATCTTCTATGTCTTCATTTTCTTCCATTTGATTTACCATTTTGGCTGATTGTTCAAGAGACTCAACTTCAGCAATGGACTCAATCTTTGTCTCTTCTTGCTCAATTTGTGCTGCTAATTCACAAGTTTCTAGCTTTTCCTCCATTTCCATGACCTCTGTTTCTTCTGGAATCTCTTCGATTTCATCAAGATCTACTGAAACACTAGTTTCCTCTGGCACTTTAACATCCTTACTCGGTTCACATTTCTGAGAATCCACTACTTCTACATCCTTATTTTCTTCTTCATCATCTTCATCATCATAATGTTCATCTTTCATAACAGGTGACTCCCTAAACCGATTTGTAAGGTCAGCCATTTTCAATGGATCAGATCTACATCTCATAAGTAGCAAAGCATTCTTTGGTGGAACACAAATACTCACTCTACCTTTCTCCATTTCAACAATCTCATCCAATTCAATATCTTCAAACACATGCCTTCTTGTACTATGCATTACCTCATTTCTTTCCTCTTCTTGATCACCACTAGCTACAACCAACTCAATATCCCTTCTTTTTCCTCCTTCCCCATCTTGTAACGCTACTAACCATCTCGCAAAAACCGCCCCACAAGATCTCTGCTCATTAATATTATCACATTCCCTATAAGCTTCCCCTCTTTTCTCCACTTTTTCTCCTTCGTTTGTCGAAAAACACGACGAACGACAAGGAAACAAACAACTAAACTCAGCTCCAAAACCCCTCAAAGCTTCACAAATAGTCAAAGGCAAATGAACCCATCTCTGATTCCTATGATTAACACATTCTTGTTGCTGATAATGAACACTCGAGTTCCTTAACGATAGTCTATCATGTGTTTGATTAAATGCCTCAGTGGAAACTTGCTCTATTTTTCTAAAACTCACTTCACCACTTCCACTTCCACTTCCACTTCTTCTTTTCGATAAACTTCTTGATTGTTTCACTTTTTTCTTGGTCTTAACCCTAACTTGACCAATACACGTCACCTTTGGGGAAGTAGGTTCCGGGTTTTCAAAACCCGACCCGCGTTTCTTGTTTGTTGTGGAAAACATAGGGGAAGCTTGGCCATGGCCACCTTTTATGCTACCATTTGATTTAAGTCTACGACTTAAAGAAATGGGAAGTGAAAGAGGCGCGTCACGTGCACGGCCAGGACTAAGAATTGATTTAGAGAATTTCATGGAAGATGAAGATGAAGTTAAAGAAAGACGAGAAGTGAAGCAAATGAAGAGCTCACTTGTTGTAGTACTGGTGTTACTGTGGGGTCTAGTGCTGTCTAAGTCCATTAAGTTGTAAAAATTGGAAGTGTGTTATGATATTTTGCTTTCATTAGTAGTACAATGTTGTGATAGTAGGAATGGAGGGTAGTGCAGAAAAATTGAAGAGTAGGTCCTGAGTGGGAAAGGGTTGTGCGTGTGTGTGGATTATAGACTCTGGTGAAGTGCAGAGTGAGAGATGAAAAGAGAGGAATATGGGAACATGGCAAGGGAGCTATGGCCTATGGGTTCCACTCTCTTTAGACTTGGCTTTTTATGATATTTTTAATCAATTTTTTTTTGAGTTTAGTTTATGTACATTAGTAGTGCAAAAAGTTGTTATACTAATACATCAAAAAGTTAATTCTAAGTAAGTAATATCTCTGATTTATATACAACATACCAAATGTGATCCCACAAGATGTTTGGGGAGGGTAATCGTATGCGGCCTTACTTCTACCTTTTGAAGGTAGAGAAGTTGTTTCTGAATCGAAAATTAAAATCAGATCACAACTATTCAAAAAATGTAAATTGAAGCAAAAGATCGCAACATACAACACAACAAGAATGAATCCAGCGTTTGCGCAAAGAAAAGTCAACCAATCAAAATTGAGACAAAGAGAGGAAAAAGAGAGATTCTCAAGCTTGCAAGCAACACGACTTCTCAATCATTTTGAAAAATGTCGAATCAAGCGCTTGCCGGCTTGGGTGAAGAAAGAAGCTAATCATTCGGAATTAAGACAGGGAGGAGAGGTAAAACAGGGATTTTCGAGCCAGCAAACAATGATGAGTTTTATTACACCTTGAAAATTTCGTGATATTTGTATTATGAATAGACTAACGTAAGACTAAAGTGAACATGAAGCTGTTATAAGTTTAAGAAGGATATTTGATGATCTTAAGTGTATACCTTAAGGTTTCAAAGCCATATGGGACAATGAAAGCAAGTTCGTCAGAGAAAGTTAAGGTTGAGCCATGTTTTGGGAAATTCCGCATCACTTGAGTTATTCATTGCTTAACATCACCTTGAGGAAGAGATATAGAGCCCCTTGGATGGTTAATGAAGTTTTATACAAGTGCCAAAAAGGTTCCATAAGGATTGGAGGTCAAACGGATCGAAAAAAATGCATTTTCGCGAAATCGGGGAAAATGGGCAGTGTGCGATCGCATACTGAGAGTGTTGAGCTGCACACTAGTCGCCAACTTGCCAAATTGGCTGGCCTCACTGTCCAAAATCATCCCCAAGCTGAGGATGGAGTGTGTAGCTGCACACTCAATGTGCTAGGTCGCACACTCATCGCCAAGTGGATCAGGGGGGTGATTTTGCCACCTTTTAAATCCCAAACGACCCCAACTTCATTCCTAACTTTCCACACTTATTTCCCCACCTCTCTAGAGACTTCCTAAGAGTTATTGAAGGTTCCCAATCACTCCACACCTTTCCATATTCGTCCAAAGAGAGAATTAACATCAACCCCTCAAGGCAAATCCATGGAGAGTGATGATTCTTGTTTCCTTTTGAAGTTGTGGTGAAGTTGGTCTTGAAGAGGGAGTTGAGTGAAGTGAAGCTCCTTTATTTTAAGGTATGTTCTTCATCCTATTCATATGTTTCAATGATATAAAGGTTTAGTAACTCTTATTGGGGAGGAAATCTAAAGTAGAGAAGCCATAGATGTTGAGGTGAAGAAGATGACTATGGGTGAAATTAAAAGAGGATTTTCGATGAAATTGAGATGGAATTGAATATAGTTCCTTGACTAGAATATTATGGATGTTATTATTGTTGTTTGGGAGCTGTTTATGATATGGTGAAAGTTGATGAAATAGGGGAAGTGCTGCCCAAATTCCGTTAGCCCTTTTAGTTGCTCTAGTTTGAACTCAAGCGTATTTTTAAGATCTAATCTTAGCATGACCCTTTGAATGTAGAGTTTGCGGACTTGGGATGAGAGCGTTGAGTAATTAAGGAGACGTAAAGGTATGTAAGGCTAACCCCTTTCTTTCAAAGGCATGATTCCTATGTTATAATTACATATATGCCATCCACATTACTTTTACTCCAAGAAATGCTAGAAGTCCCTTATTCTCAATATTCCTGTGATGGCTCCATGTTTAACGGAACCAAATTCTAAAGATGAGATGATCTCATGATATGATATGATTGAGCTTGCCATATGATTTTTGATTTCATTCGTTATAATTGGCCTTATCTTACGCTATGGTTTCAATAAAGTGAGATAGAATAATGATGATGATTATGATGATAATTTCCATTCTAGAGAAGCCAAAGCTTAAAGTTCTCAATGTTTTCATGATGCTATTGAGCCTGTCACATGATTACCACTTTTATTCATTATTGTTGATTTCACCTCATGATAGATTTTCCTTCAAGGTGAGATATAGTGATGGTGATGATTCCATAATGACACATCGGAGGTTACCAACCTTACGTCACTCCGATAGAGTAGTAGCATTTTATTTGGGCTCTCATGCATTCTATTGACACCACTATTATATAAATATATATGGATCGGGCCGTACGTTCCTCGGCACTATTATATAAACATATATGGATCGGGCCGTACGTTCCTGGGCACTATTATATAAACATATATGGATCGGGCCGTACGTTCCCCGACACTATTATATAAATATATATGGATCAGGTCGTACGTTCCTCGTCACTATTATATAAATATATATGGATCAGGCCGTACATTCCTCGACACTATTATATAAATATATATATGGATCGGGCCGTACGTTCCTCGGCACTATTATATAAATATCTATGGATCGGGCCGTACGTTCCTCGGCACTATTATATAAATATATATGGATCGGGTCGTACGTTCCTCGACACTATTATAAATATATATATACACATGGATCGGGCTGTACGTTCCACAACAATATACTATATATATGTATGTGAGACATTTTGAAAAGATAAGTTAAGCATGCATGATATCCGCCTTAAGAGGCAATTAGGTATACATGTTATCTCTTTATCTCCTTCTTCTTATACCTTTATTATGTTGTTGTTCATGCTTTACATATTCAGTACATTATTCGTAGTGACGTCCTCTTGCTTATGGACGATGCGTTCATGCCCGCAGGTAGATAGGGAGACGGATTGGACCCTTAGGAGCTTCATCAGCGGATATTCATGAGCACTCCACTACTTCGAAGTTGAAGTCTATTGGTATACTTCTTTTGTGTATATATTTTGGGCATGGCGGGATCTTTTCCCGCCCTTATGATTTCCAGTACTCCAGATAGAGGCTCGTAGACATGTGTGGATAGTAGAAGTTTCGTGACCTCCCTACTGTATAGCTTGTATATCAATTTTGTATCCTTGTGGGCTTATGCATGTATATACGAGGCGAAGTTGATGATCATTATGTGAACAGGGTTTTATTCTGAGAATTTGTGTCCACTCAATTTATGTAATTACAAGTTAGACATGTGGTCCACCAAGATAAGCTTAGAAGGAGTATGCTAGGTGGTGCTCGGTAGACTAGTTCCGGATACCCGTCATGACCCTCCGGTTGGATCGTGACAAGTTTTACGTGCTAGCTTGTAATGGGATGCTGTTTTAAGTTGCATAGTATTAAATTAAAAATTATTAATATCATTAATTATAAGAGTATTTGTTTAAGCTGCCTTTTGTCTTTTCTGGTCTTCACTAAATTAATACTTTCATCATTGGAATAGTAAAGTAAAATTTGAGAAAATAATAATAATAAATACTTCTTGATCCTAGAGTATACTGCCTAATTCTTTCTTTGTTAGTTTGTTGCTTCCAACTCCATAGGTGATACGCCTAACAAAAAAACATATGCTAAGGCCTCTGAGTTTTTGATATTGTTTAAGTTGATTCCTTCTAGGATTATTAGGTAAAACTAGGAGTGTCAGTGGGATAGTTCGGTTGGTTATTTTAAAAAAATTATACCATTTCAATTCTTCGGTTATTTTATTTTATATAATCAAAATTAGACTTTTCGAGACCGTCCCATCATCTCGGTTTTTCTTCGATATCGGTATCATTCGGTTAATTTTCGGTTATTTTAGTTTTAAAGTGCCACCTAAGAATACACCACCATTAAAATGTAACGACACAGACCTCCACAAACCTATTTGTAGTACACCATCAAATAAAGCTTCTATTTGTTTCTTATGAAATATTTAATGTAAAAGCTATTAGAAAAAGACAACAATGTTGAATTGAGCCAAAACAAACATTAGCTTATTGGCCATAGAAATCACAGCTTGAATTTGATACATATACATCAAGCAACATAGTAGAGGAGACCAAGATGGAGGTAAACTTCTGTTAGTGCTAACTCTAATAAAAAATTCCTACTTAAATCATCTAAATCTATGACCATATGACTATGTAGATGAGGTATCCTTTTGAAACTAAATTCAATCAACTAAAGGCCCAAAATTTAGTGGCCAAAATTCTTTTTTATATTTCAAATAGAACTTATAAAATATATTTTATATATTCTATTTAACATATTTGTAATATATAAAATATATTTCATACATGTAAGGCTATTCGGTTCGGTTCGGGAATTTTTTGGTTTTTTATATAAATTAAAAAGATCACTCTAATTATTCGGGACGGTTATAAGCTTAAATTAAAATTCACAATTTTCTTAAAAAAACGCTATAAATCGATTCGATACCATTAGGTTCGATCGATTTTTCATATTTTTTTAAGACCCTAGGCAAAACCATTAAAGGTCTCATTTCCCTAAACGATGAGATTAAATGTAATAAATGCTCTAGGATTGAGACAAAAACAAAAGAAAAAAAGAAAAAGAATTGAGGTAGAACCCACTGGTTAACAAAAGGCCCCACTCTCTAGTTTAACGAAGAAACGTTGCAGGATAGAACATGTTTTACATAAAAAAGTTTTCAACTGATATTGTCAATTAGTATCGTACGTTTAGCTCCATGACGTGGGACGACCAATCATTTTCGACCTTTTGGACCCATTAAACACCATCCGTAGCTTGCATAGCACAAGGTTCTTTTGGGTTCTTATCATTTTCGGTTCTTATCATTTTCAAGAACGAATGCCTACTTCACCAATTAAGGCACAGTGATTTTGAATAAATGATAATGTGGTGTAACTGTTACTACGATGTTATCTCGCATAAAACCTACATGAACATGGCCAGATCAGGATCCTTTTTTTGGCTCTTCTTCAATGTACTGAGCTCATATTGGGATTCGACTTCATTCAAATTCGTATTGACAAATGTACATTGGGGCTGTCAAACCCAAAATCTTTAGTAAAGGTAAAAGAGTACTTATCACTTTATTATAATCTCTGCTAATTGCTATATATCAGGATTTATGAATGACCAAAAAAATACCTCACACAACTGATAGTAATTTAAATCTTACATTTTTTGGTTGACAAATTTTGAATCCATTTTGTCCGGAGTCAAAAGAAGGTGTGCGAGAAACATAATAAATTTTTTGATGACTGATGCAGTTGCCAAAGGGCTAAAATTACTAGTATATTGTTAGCTAGGATTCCAGTTGTGTAAATTGAGACTTTTATTTTCCTCTTAGTTTGACTAATAGGGAAATTTTGTCCTCTGCGAGTAAAAATCTATTGTAAAATTACCGAAGATGGACCCCACTACTTTTTCACCTGACAGTTTGTGCTTGGATTAGGTGGCATTTTTGGTATTAAATGGAATTGTGGTGTCATTTGGAAGACAGATCACATGGGGAGTAACGGTCGATAGGGACGAGGTGAAACAGAAAACTCCAAGAGTGCACGTGACTAGTGGACTCCTATAAACATTACAAACAGGCCGTAATCAAAATGTATGACCCACGCGTCAATTATATTCGTGAATTGCAATCGCCAATGTCGTTAACTTAATAAGCGTTTGGCCACGCGATTTAAAATGATGAGATAAAATCAGCGTTTGGACATGCGATTTCATCTCATAGTTTCATGTTATGAGATGAAATCTCAAATCATCCAAAAAGACATGATTTGGGATCATATAATTTGAAAGCATGATTTCATATTTTGATTTCAAATCCTTTATCCATGAAATTTACACAAAATTTCAACTTCAATTTAATGTCACGATTTCAAAAACCAAATTCTCCAAAAAGTAGGATTTGACATTTCAATTTTTTTTTTAAATGTAAAACTTGACGCATAATTTTATATTTTGTCAAAAAGAGATTCATAAGTTGATAGATATATTTTTTAAATGTAAAACTTGACTCAAAATAAAAATGTTGGTTCATCTTCTCGACCATCTGATCAGAAATGCGCTCTCGACGTGAAGAGATTGTCCGTATGGGAGAGTTAAATTAAAGAATAGTTACACTAAACTCATATTCAATTTTCCTTTCTATTGAACTAAAATTCGATCGATAGATATTTTGTTTTTCAGAAATGCCTTCTAGTAGTGTAATAATAAAATTATGAATTATGGTTTATTCATTTGATAAGACTGTATAAGAATTGATGAAGTTTTGATAGTTATTCACAACTTATGGGGTTTTATATTTATGAAAAAAAATATAACTTAAAAAATCTAAATTACATATATAAACAAAACTTTAACGTCAAATCACTAATTCCAATTCATGTTCAAACGGGCTTTTAGATGTAATTTGTTGGAGTACGGACGCACTCAAAGGGAGCGTGGGCAATTGTTGTTCCTCGTTAGCCGCATTTCATTTCATATCTTAGCTGGATGCTTCCACGCGCATCACGGGAAGCTGCGCGGTTGTGGCGCGTGAGCTTTAATAAAGTCTGTTAAAAGACGTAATTACATGAACTAATTTCCACGATATAAACCCCAAAAAGCCTTAAACAATCTGTTTTTATGGCATATATCCCTATTTTTTTTATTTTATTTTAAGATTGCTAATGTTATTTATTATGACAATTGTATGTACTTTATAAATGAATTGATAGTATAAAAATACTTTTAATGTATACCAATTGAACCCTTTATTGTTATACAAAGATTCAAGGTTAAGCAATGTTAAATCATGTACTTGTAAAAGTAAAGTGAATTGGCTTTTGTGGGTGTTTTAGGGTTTTAAGCAGAGGGTTCAGAGTGGGGAAGTGCTTATAGTCTAATAAGTCAAGGATTACTTGAAAAGAAGGGCTTTGACCAACATTTAAATCAGAAAGGGACAGAAGGACAATTGAGGAGGTAGTATTAAAGGAAAGATTGTACCCTCCGTTCCAATTTATATGAACTTATTTAACTGGACATGACATTTAAGAAAGAAAGAATTTTTTTGAAATTTATGGTTTAAAATAAGCTTTAAAAATTTGTGTGGCTGTAAATAATTCATAAATTGAATTTATTTC
Organism: Lycium barbarum; assembly: GCF_019175385.1. Classification (NCBI taxonomy): domain Eukaryota; kingdom Viridiplantae; phylum Streptophyta; class Magnoliopsida; order Solanales; family Solanaceae; genus Lycium; species Lycium barbarum. Next base: position 6,669,297 of record NC_083347.1, read on the forward strand.
TAAATTAGAAAAAAAATCATTTATTTTAATATTGATTAAAAAAATATAAGTTTAAATAAATTAAAACAGAGAGAATATTTATTTATAGTGATTAGAAGTGAAAAGTAGAAAGATTAGTTGGGTTGTCAACTTGCCATTATCTTTGCACATGCATGACTAGATAGGGTGGTCCAATCCAATGAAGTGAATCTCCAATTTAGTGAAGTGATATTGACTGTTTTGTTTTTGGGCCTTTCCTAGTAAAGCTCTAAAGTCGAGGTCCAACCTTAAACCCCTGAATCTTAGGCGCAATTCGCAGAATTGCCCTTCTTTTGGGGTGGCCTTTAAATTTTGCCCCTTATATTTACGATCTTTAAATTTTGTCACTCATATTTATGGTCTTTAAGTTTTTCCCTTAACTTGGATACCTGAGTTTTTGGGTTCGAACCCCCGCTCAGACATAAAATAAAAAAATAATTTCGCAAGACAAGGCTGGGGGAGTGTATACCGAATCCAGCATAAAGTCCTTAAGGAAAAACTAAAGTTATGCCGGAGGGGACATAACTTTTCCTCAAGACATAGTTTAGTTATGCCTTATGGGGCAAAACTTTTCCTTAAGGAACTATACCTTATGGGACAGACTTTTAATTAAGGCATAACCAAAAGTATGCCTCATAAGGCAGAACTTTTCCTTAAGGCAAACTTTTAGTTATGCCTTAAGGAAAAGTTCCGCCTTATGGGGCATACTAAAAGTATTTTAGTATGCCCCATAGGACGGAACTTTTCCTTAAGGCATAATTAAAAGTTTGCCTTGAAAAGTAAAAAAAAAATAAAAAAAAATATATGTCTCAAGGCAAAGTCTGGCCCCTCCAGCATAACTTTAGTTTTTCCTTAAGGATTGTATGCCGGATCCGGCATAAAGTCCTTAAGGAAAAACTAAAGTTATGCCGGAGGGGACATAACTTTTCTTCAAGGCATAGTTTAGTTATGCCTTATGGGGCAAAACTTTTTCTTAAGGAACTATGCCTTATGGGGCAGACTTTTAATTAAGGCATAACCAAAAGTATGCCTCATAAGGCAGAACTTTTTCTTAAGGCAAACTTTTAGTTATGCCTTAAGGAAAAGTTGTGCCATATGGGGCATACTTTTTGTTATATTTTATGGGACACACTTTTAGTTAAGGCATAGCTAAAAGTATGCCCCATGAGGCGAAACTTTTTCTTAAGGCATAATTAAAAGTTTGTCTTGAAAAGTAAAAAATAAAAATAAAATATATCTCTCAAGGCAAAGTCTGCCCCTCCGGCATAACTTTAATTTTTCCTTAAGGATTGTATGCCGGATCCGGCATACATCCCCCCAGGCCTGTCTGGCGAAATTATTTTTTTATTTTATGCCTAAGCGGGGGTTCGAACCCAGAACCTCAGGCATCCAAGCGAAGGGTAAACTTAAAGAACACAAATATGAGGGGCAAAATTTAAAGACCACCCCAAAAGAAGGGCAATCCGTGCAAAAAAATGAATCTTAGGGATAGTCCAGCCCACTTTGACTTGGTCCTACTAGTACAAAAGATCCTATTCTTCTCTGTTTTCTTTATTGAGTATCCTGGCTATTAACCAAATTACAAGTTACAATAATAGGTACAAGTCTGTTTGGGTTAGTTGATAGATATTAGCTAATGAATATGAAGTGCAGAAAATAATTTTATAAGCAAACATTAATAAGTGTTTGGGTAGAAGTAGTGGCAAAAAATGTTTTCCCTTGATCTCCGTAAAAAACTAAGCTTTGTATTGATCAATAACAAGAATTTACAAGCAGATTGTTCATCAACTTTAGTAACCAAAGAGCAAAAGGAGAAGAGAAAAGGGAGCGTACAGATTGCCATTACAAGTAGCTAATGAAAAGAAAATAACACAACTCTTGACATATGCCCTAATAAATTATTTCCCTCGTTTGTATATAATCATCTTCTCAATGTCCTAAATGTAATTTGACTTATTCTCACATGCGCCTCCACCGTGGCTAGATTTATAATAATCGATCTTGAGACTCGAAGTTATATATAGTAGCTTTTTTGCAATTGTTTTGTAGGTTATTCAATAGTCTTGACTCTTGACTATCAGTCTATCACTAACACGATACGTGTGGAAGTATCTGATGACCAAATTTGATTCATATATGTGATTATGATTTATTCTTAAAGATTATTTTACTGCTGCTAGAACTTGCCAATATGTGATGTGATGTGATACTCGCGTGATTATAATTACTTTTAAAAAAAAAATGGTGGGGTCTTGGCCAAACCATTATTAATGACCTTGCCTCTGATGGCCTAGATCGGAGGTCTAACTAGGATCCTGCTTGAATGACCTCCAATTATGTAAAACTTATCACACTTTACTTACCTCTTAATTTGACTAATAATCTTCTTGACAACACATTGTAATTTATAGTTTTTTTAACTATATAGAAGCATGAGTTTAAACTCATGCTTCGTCGTCCGTTATCATTAAAAAAAAAGTGTGGCCCTTATTCTAAACACCAACCTATTTTAAAAAAAAAAAGTGTGGGCCTTATTCTAAACACCAACCTATTTAAAAAAAAAGAAGTGAAACCCATCATGTCTAAACTCGCGGGAAAAAAAAAACAGATCCCATATTAACAAAATCAAGCAATATAAAAAAAATAAATGAATCTCATATTAAAAAAACAAACAATGTAAAAAAAAAAGTGCATCCTGTATTAAAAAATCAAACAATATTCATGTAATTTCCAAAGTATCTCATTAAATCAATAATGATGGATTCATTGTCACATGCGTATCAACCCATTAGTGGAAGCAAATGAAATTATTGTACAGTAAAAAACATGGACCTCATATTATTACTTTTTTCTTCAAAAGGTTAAGTAGCCAAACCATACAATTTTCTTTCTTTTTTTATATTAGCCTGAGATGCAATCTAGATATTGAACTGTTGTATTTGCTATTCCGCCATGTTATTTATTTGTTATGTTTACTAAAATAAATATACTTAAAATATTTATATTTTAAAATAAGATAGAATTAATTACTTTTTCATTTTTTTCCTTACTCTAATAAATGTGAAAAGAGATTAATGTCATAAAAAAATTTAAATGGAGATCAAATAATTAATAAGGTAAATTAGTGAAATTATAATTCTAATTGGCGTTTCCTTAAAAAATCGTGCAAAAGACAACATGACAAGTAAAATGAGCTAAATAAAAAAAATAAAAAACAGTAGTTCTTCATTTAAATAGAAAAACAAATTTCTACTTTGTTTCATTTTAAACATGTAAAATTAATATAATAATTTGAAATAGAATTGGCCAAGTTAAAATTTGATAAAAAAATAATAGGTATTGTTTAGGCCCAATCTACATACATTAACAATAGAATATTTTACACCTTTAAATTAATCGAATTAAAATTCAAAGTATCAACTGATGCTTAAATATTACTATTGTTTTATCTCAAAAAGAGGAAAATAGTTTCCTTTTAAATAAGTCTTCTCTTTTAAAAAGTATTAATAAATTTTTACCACCTTTGTATTCGTAGCAAACACTAATATAATAAAGTTTTGGATACGGAGCACAAACTACAATGTTATATTAATCACATTTTGAACATAATATATATATATATATATATATATATATTACTTTACTACTATATAGAAGAGCCGGTTTATAAGCAAGATCGTCGTCTGTCCTTTGGTCCCACTTTTTTATTTAAGGGGAAAAAAATCCTTTGTGGTCCCACCCACTTTTTTATTTAAGGGCAAAAAAATGACATTTTATACTTTATATTACCGACTTTTCTAAAAAGTAGATAGAAATACTTTAATATATTTTTATTTTTCTACTATATAGAAGCATCGGTTTACCCATGCTTCGTTGTCAGTCACTCTTAAAAAAAAAAGGTGGACCCCACCCTCTCCAAACTCATGAAAAAAAAAGTGGACCTCATATTAAAAAAATAAGCAATGTAAAAAAAAAAGGTGCACTCCATATATTAAAAAATCAAATAATATTCATGTAATTTCCAAAGTATCTCCATCAAGTCAATAATAGTGAATTCATTGTCACATGCGTATCAACTCATTAGTGGGAGCAAATGAAATTATTGCACAACAAAAAACATGGACACCATATTATTGCTTTTCTTCAAAAGGTTAAGTAGGCAAATACATACAATTTCCTTTCATTTCTTATATTAGCCTGAGATCTAATCTAGATATTTAATTGCTGTATTTGCTATTCCGCCATGTCATTTATTTGTTATGTTTACTAAAATAAATATACTTAAAATATTTATATTTTAAAATAAGATAGAATTTAATTACTTTTTCATTTTTATTCTTACTCTAATAAATGTGAAAAGAGATTAATATCAAATGAAGATCAAAGAATGCATAAGGTAAATTAGTCAAATTATAATTCTAATTCATGTTTTCTTAAAAAATTATGCAAAAGACAACATGACAAATAAAATGAGCTAAACCGAGAATATTTACCAAAAATTAAAAAATAGTATTTCTTCGTTTAAATAGAAAATCAATTTCTACTTTATTTCGTTTTAAACATGTAAAATTAATTTAATAATTTGAATTAGATTTATCCAAATCAAAATTTGATAAAAAATAATAAGTATTTTACACTTTTAAATTAATCGAATTAAAATTGAAAGTATCAACTGATGCTTAAAATATTGCTATTGTTTTATCTCAAAGAGAGGAAAATAGTTTCCTTTTAAACAAGTCTTCTCTTTTAAAAAGTATTAATAAAATTTTGCCAACTTTGTATTCATAGCAAACACGAATATAATAAAGTTTTAGATACGGAGCACAAACTACAATGTTATATTAATTGTGTTTTGAACATAGTATATATATATATATATATATATATATTATCACTATCTAAATACAACTACATACACACAAATACACTATAATCCAAAGTGTTGGGCCTGTGCGCACAGCACGGGCATAGGTCATCTAGTATAGAGTATATATGTGGAATAATGGAGGTCAGTGATGTCATCAAGGGTTTAAGGTATATTTTTCCTTGCCAATGAGCATAATCTTGAAGAGGTGACACTAAACAATCTAAGCGAGCATAATCATGAAGAGGCGATACTAAATTTCTATGTCGTAAATTTATTTAAATTTCTTTGTTCATATATTTGTTATTGATCATGCTCATAATTGTTAGTCTCGGACAATACATGCGTATTCATATTTTTTTCTCCATTTGTTCCTTTCTTCGTTATGACTCAAACACTATATTTTCCTTTGTGCTTAAAACCCCAATAGATATTAGAATTTTGTTGCGTTTTTCGTCTTTAATAACACTGGCAACGGTTAATGGAGTCCTTTAGCATTAGAAAGAGCCCGCTAATGATAGAAAAAAACCACTGCTATGGAGATTGCATCAGAGGCTTTAGCTTTTGCTCTGAAGAAAGGTGCCTCTATGAATTCCAAATTCAAAAAATTCATTGTTCAAACGGGTCAGGTAAATAGCTACCACCAGTCCACCAGCCAAGGCTTAGTACGTACCAACTTTTGAAGTCTCTTTTTTTGGAATTCAGGGAGACCACTCTGATGATAGTATACCCCTAGGCCCTATACCGAGGAGAAATATGTTAAAGGAATTGTTATTTAAAAAAAATAAAAAATCAAACAAAGAGATGTAGACTTAATATCGTAAACCACATGATAAATTAGTATTGCTCGATGAAACTTAAGGAGGTCTCCGAAATTATCCTTTATTTTTTTATGGTATTCCCTTACATTAATTAATTTGTTGTTATGGTGTATTTGATCAGAGTGAACTTGGTACGTATTTATTACTAATAATAATTTTTCTGGTGTAGATTGTAGGTACTGCCATTGTCTATCAACATGAGCTGCAAAAGCAAAGACATGTGAAGACATTAGAAAGCTTGGAGAAATTTAAGCAAGTCATGGGGCTAAAAGGATTCTACTGTGCCTTGTGCATCTAGCCTTCCCTTTCGAAATTTACTTTCAACAATAAATCCATGCTGCAAATCCTCAAAATTTGGACCTAGTCATACTCATAATAACAATGATGAAAATTATTACATTTATGAGACCTTATTATTAACTGTTATCCGGATGCCATAGAAAATGTTCAGGCAGAGGCACTTAACGATGAAAAAATGTGAGTATAGGCCCCCATAACCTAAGGGCCTTTTTCTCTTTTGGTAATGAGAAAAATTATTCATTAAACAAACTTTAAGAGTCATTAAATAGAGATACTAGCCTATGCAACATAGTACTCATTCAATTTCTTTGGAAACAGCTCGCATCATTTTTTTCTAACTGGTCCGCAACTCCGTTAGCTTCTTTGAAACTATGCTTGATTAATTCCCTTCTTGCTTCAGACAATAAGTGCCTGCCTGCAGTCATTAATTTAAATTTGGGAGGAACAAAAATTGTTAGGTGGCATACTAATGAGTTCCTTGCAATCAGTCTTAATTACTAAGGGAAGTATATCTTTTTAGAGAGCAATTTCTAGTCTATGAACCAGCGCAAGTGCTTCCATGGAAATGTTAATGGCATAATGGGCTCCCATGTTAAAGGCCATAACCAAAATGGCGGAGCCAGGATTTCCGCCGAGAGAGTTCAAAATATAAAAAAGTAAACATACAAAAAAGCCTAAGGGAGTTCAACATCTACTATATATACATAAAAAATAATTTTAATCTAGTAAAAACAGTGTTTTTTTCCGCCGAGGGGGTCCAGATAACCCCCTCGACTCTATGTGGCTCCGCCACTGGCCATAACCCAGTTCTTGTTATTGTCTCTGAATAAGCCTCCAATTCCTCTCTTACCAGGATTAGAAATGCATGCACCATCTATATTAAGAGCCTGTTTGGATAGGCTTAAAAAAAGCTGCTTATAAGCTGAAAACAGCTTATAAGTAAGAAAAAAAAATTGGTGTAGCCCAACTTATTTTTTTTGGCTTATAAGTTGTTTTCAGCTTATAAGCTGCTTTAGATAAACTAAGTCAAACAGGCCAAATTATTTTTTTGGCTTATTTTAGCACAAAATGGCTTATAAGCTGGCCAACCAAACACTCAAAAAAACTGAAAACAACTTATAAGCCAATCCAAACAGTCTCTAAGTTTGAAGAAGCCCATATGTAGTGGTTCCATTTAATTTAGATAATACTTCTTGTCCAATTACAGATATCTTTACTAGTCATGAACTTAAATTCTAAGGCTTTGTTAAACATTAGGCTGATCGAGGAGGTGAGGGGAGGGGTGGGGGTGGGGTGGGGGGGGGGGGTTATTATTATTCCAAAAGATGATGTTATTTCTGTTGTCCCAAATTTGGCATAGTCGGAAAAGGATGAAATCTGGTCAGGTTAGCTGCTCATTGAGGGTTTCCAAGTGTACTTTGAGTCAAATCAATTTAGTCCAAAGTTTTTTGAACTTGCAAATTTTAAGTTTACACCATTTTTCTTCAAGTACACCCTACTCTTTATTATTCAAGAATTTGCCCCTAATGTTTTTACTTTAATGTATACTATAACAGGTCGTTTGGTAGAAGGTATAAGGTGGATTTCATTGATTAAATTGTGTGTATGCTTTTGTTGGTTTTAATTTTGGTCTTAGCACATATTTAGCTTTTGATTTTTGTTTAATTTCTACAAAGATTTCAGCTACAATTTTTGCACTTTTTTGGCTGCAATTTGTGCACAGTTTCTGCACTTTTGTGCACAATTTCTGCACTTTTTTGTTCCAGTTTCCTGCACAGTTTCTGCACTTTTTTCTTCCATTTTTTTGCACAGTTTCTGCATTTTTTGCATTGTTTCATCTTAAGATAACATGCACCAAAGCCTGGCTGGTTAGAAAACCAAATTCCTAAATGTGGCTGGTAGAACTATTCTTTGCAAAGCAACCTTATCTAGCATCCCTAGTCATGTCATGTAATAAATAAAGCTCCCCACCCATATTCTAAAAACATCAATAAAATCCAAAGAGATTTTATCTGGGGTACTACTGCCGAAAAGAAGAAAATGCATCTTCTAAGTTGGGATACTACCACAAAGCCAAAAGATGAAGGGGGTCTTGGCATCCTCAAAGCTAAATACAGAAATAAGGCAAGCCATGCCAATCTTGCTTGGAAAATGTACAACAACCATAATGCCCTTTGGGTTAAAAATCTCTACCATGAACATTGCATTTGAGGGATCGGAAAGTATTCCAAGTCTAGCACCTAGCAATGTATTTTAAATGGGTGGAAAATTTGCTCAAAAAACGCCAAATGGATTATCCACAAAAGAATCAGAGGCAACATGTTCACTGATAATTGAATTCATAACTATGAACCAATTAGAAATATCATTCATGGTCCTCTCAGTCTTGAGGATCAGCAGGCTAAGGTCAGTCACTTCCATACCAATGGGAAATGGGACCTTGAAAAACTTCCTTCCTCATCCATGAGAGTCTGAAGAGATCTATTAAAATCAACTTCATATCTCACACCACCACTTTTGAAGACAAGTTAGTTTGGCAAAACACATCTGATGAGAATTTCTCTATGAAGCAAGCTTATTTCTCTGTCCATTCAGACTGCATTAAGAACCAAAGCCAAACTACCAAACATTTCTCTACGATCTGGAAATTTTAGATCCCAACAACAACAACAGCAACAAAAACAACATACCCACTTGAATCCCACAGTGTGGGGTCTGGGGAGGGTTAAATGTACGAAGACCTTACCCCCATCTTGGTAGGGAGGTTGTTTCCGAAAGACCCTCGGCTAAAAAAAAAACAAGGGGAGAAAAGTCAGATACCGACAACAAATCAAAGCAATGCGAAAATGAGAAAAAAACAAGGGCAAAGAAGTCATGATAAAACAACATGGAGAGAAAAGACCCAACACATAAAAGCAGAAAACATAGGGCAATAAAAAGTAGAGCAAAGCTATGCCTACTAGTGCGACAGAAAAGCGAGACTACCTACTAGCCTTCTACCCTAATCTGAGCCCTCCACAACCTCCTATCTAAGGTCATGTCCTCGGTAATCTAAAACAACGCCAAGTCCTGCCTAATCACCTCTCCCCAATATTTCTTTGGCCTTCCTCTACCTCTTCTAAAACCGTCCAAAGCCAACCTCTCACACCTCCGCACTGAGGCATCTATGCCTCTCCTCTTCACATGCCCAAACTATCTCAACCTCGCTTCCCGCATCTTGTCCTCCACCGATGCCACTCCTACCTTGTCCCTGATGTCCTCATTCCTGATCCTATCTTTCCTAGTGTGCCCACACATCCACCGCAGCATTCTCATTTTCGCGACTTTCATCTTCTGCACGTGAGAGTTCTTGACTGGCCAACACTCTGCCCCGTACAGCAGAGTCGGTCTAACCACCACTTTGTAGAACTGACCCTTAAGTTTTGGTGGCACTTTCTTGTCACACAACACTCCGGAAGCGAGCCTCCATTTCAACCATCCTGCACCCATACGATGTAGGACATCATCGTCAATATCCCCATTTTCTTGTAAAATAGACCCAAGATATTTGAAACTTCCTTTCTTTTGAATGACCTGGGTGCCAAGCTTCACTTCCACGTCAACCTCCTGAGGTACACCGTTGAACCTGCACTCCAAGCACTCTGTTTTGGTCCTACTCAACTTGAATCCTTTAGACTCTAACGTTTGTCTCCAATCTTCTAGCTTAAAGTTGACTCCGCTGCGAGTCTCGTCTATCAAGACTATATCATCCGCGAAAAACATACACCATGACACCTCACCTTGAATTTGTCGCGTCAATCCATCCATCACCAAGGAAAATAGAAATGGGCTAAGGGCTGATCCCTGATGCAAACCCATCAGAACTGGGAAGTGCTCCGAGTCTCCTCCTATAGTCCTCATTCTGGTCTTGGCTCCATGATACATGTCCTTGATCGCTCTAATGTACGCCATAGGTACACCTTTAGCCTCCATGCATCTTTACAGAACCTCTCTTGGCACTTTATCGTAAGCTTTCTCTAGGTCGATAAATACCATGTGCAAGTCCCTTTTCCGCTCCATATACTGCTCCACCAATCTCCTAACAATATGAATGGCTTCAGTAGTAGAACGCCCCGGCATGAATCCGAACTTGTTCTCTGAAATAGACACGTCTCTCCTCACCCTTATCTCTACCACCCTTTCCCATACTTTCATAGTGTGACTTAACAGCTTGATACCTCTATAGTTGTTACAGCTTTAAATGTCGCCCTTGTTCTTGTACAAAGGGATCATTGTACTCCACCTCCATTCTTCGGGCCTCTTCGCCGTCTTGAAAATGACATTAAACAACCCAATCAGCCACTCCAAGCCTGCCCTTCCTGTACTCTTCTAAAATTCCCCAGGAATCTCGTCAGGTCTGGCCGCTCTTCCCCTGCACATCCTACAGACAGCACCCTTAACCTCGTCGACCCTTATACTCCTACAATAACCACAATCGTGATGCCTCTCAGAGTACTCCAAATATCCCAATACAAAGTCTCCGTCCCCTTCTTCGTTCAAGAGTTTATGGAAGTACGACTGCCATCTCCGTCTAATGAGAGCTTCCTCCACCAACACTTTGCCATCCTCGTCCTTGATGCACTTCACTTGATCCAGGTCGTGTGCCTTCCTCTCTCTGGCCTTGACAAGCCTGAATAACTTCTTATCCTCGCCTCTGTCCTCTAGTTCTGCATAAAGGCATTCAAACGCCGCCGTTTTCGCTGCCGACACTGCCAACTTCGCCTCCTTTCTCTCCATCTTATACTTTTCCCTATTTGTCCGCTTCTCTTCGTCATCCTTGCTGTCTATCACCTTCGCATATGCCTGCTTCTTTGCTTCCACTTTACCTTGGACTTCCCGATTCCACCACCAATCCCCTCGGTGCCCACCACGACGACCTCTTGAGACTCCTAGAACCTCTCTAGCTGCTTCTCTAATGCAACTGGACGTCCTATCCCACATACTGCTCGCATCTCCCCTGATCTCCCACGCCTCCAAAGCCATCAACTTCTCTCTTAATTCTTGGGCACTAGACAAAGTCAAACTCCCCCACCTGATCCTCGGCCGGTCATCAGTGACCCTCTTCTTCTTCTTCCTCTTGATCTCCAAATCCATCACCAATAGCTTATGTTGGGTCATAAGATTCTCACTCGGAATGACCTTGCAGTCTTTACAAAAGCCTTTATCATCCTTTCTAAGGAGCAAAAAGTCTATCTGCGATGCAGCCACCGAGTTACGAAAGGTTACCAAGTGATCCTCCTTCTTAGGGAAACTCGAGTTAGCTACCACCAAGCCAAAAGCCCTAGCGAAATCCAAGAGTGACTCCTCCTCCATTCCTGTCTCCGAAGCCAAAACCCCCATGCACATCATCATAACCCCTCGAAACAGACCCAATGTGTCCATTGAAATCTCCTCCTACGAATAACTTCTCAGTAAGCGGTATAGCTCCCACCACTCATCCAAATCCTCCCAAAAACGCCTCTTAACCTCCTCGTCTAAGCCCACTTGCGGCGTGTAAGCACTAAGAGTAAATATTTTCACTGGTTGCTGCACCATAGGAGACTGCCCACTAGCAAATTTCTCCACCACATTAGGCTAAACATCAACCATCTGTGCAGCCATTATATGTCCTAATGCAATTCAATACTGAAGCAATCTTAGCCGGCAATGCACAAATGCTGAATGTTACAATAACATGATATTTACTAACGCTGATTGGCCCAATACCTGGATGAAGCTTAGGAAAAACAGGTTCAATAGCCACCTATCTTGGGTAGATCTTCTTCCTTTTTTTTTTTTTTTTTTGTTTCTGAGACATTTGGCTCACCTAGAACAACATTCTTTTTACCAACAAGAAAGACAACATCCCTATAGGCAAAACCGTCAGTCAAGCGACCAAACAGGAACAACAATTCTACCTTTGTGCTAGGAAGAAGAGTTGCAAACAAACAAGAAATGAAGTCACCTTAAAATGAGAACCCCCTCCTTGGGATTACTCCAAGCTCAATATTGATGGTTCAACAGACACAAAAACTAGAATTGAAGGAACTGGGAGCACCGTTAGATACTCAAATGGAGATTGGGTCATGGGGTTCACTAAAATTATCCTCAGTATGACCAACACTATGAATGAAATTCTTGCACTTAGCCAGGGGCTCCAAATGGCATTAGATAACAATCTTATGTCACTGCTGGTGGAGGTCGACTCAAGTGGGGTAATTAATATGCTTAACAACAGTTATGAAATTTTTAACCCTATTATTTTTTACTGCAGCTCACTACTAATGAAGCTAAGGAAGCCGCCGGTGCAACACATATACTGAGAGCAGAATAAAGTGGTCGATGCCTTAGCAAAACAAGGAGCAAAGGATGAAGTTTTTGTTCACCCGAAGTTTTTGATAGTTCCTCCAATGTTTGCAAATGAAGTGTTTTGGGCAGACATTTTAGGAACTACTTGTAAACGATCTATTCCAAGTTGTAATATTCTGTTAACTAGACTTATATATATGAAAAAAGAAGAAGAAGAATATGGCATTAAACTTATCCCATATTTGCTACGGAGTGCAAATTAATCCTAGTATAAAATTATACCAACATTTGAGATTAAATTATCCCATTTCCCAGGTGAGATAACTAATACCAAGATTAGTTATCCTTGGGATAATACTTTAAAATGACCATCTTATACTTGAATTCTTCTCATTCATTAAATTGTGTATTTGTTTTTGCTGGTTTTAATTTTGGTATCAGCACATATTTAGCTTCTGATTTTTGTTTAGTTTCTACAAAGATTTTAGCTACAGTTTCTGCACCTTTTTTTGCTGCAATTTATGCACAGTTTCTGCACTTTTTTGCACAATTTCTGCCCTTTTTTGTTTCAGTTTCCTGCACACTTTCTGCAATTTATGATTCAATTATATCTAAATCATTGAAATATCAAGATTAAAATTGCAAACAAATAATTTATCCAACTTCAAACTAAACACATGTTTTAAATCATAACTAGTATATCCCGTTTTTAATTCAATGAACCAAAAAAGAAAGTACTAAATAATCCGGAAATTATAATCGCAGGACTATAATTTCGGGATAATTTTGTCCTCCTACCAAGCTACCCCTAATTGTTAAGGGGTATTACATACTCATTTCAAAAGAGGCAAATAGAAAAATATTTTTTAAGACAAAAAAACTTTAATTTCTTATTGAACTTGTTGCGGAAGAAGGAACCGAGGAAGACTAACATCGTCAAGCAAGTAGTTCAAAAGTCAAAAAATGTTGTTTTGATGTTGCAAAAAGGGCGTGCAGAAGTCAAATATCATATACGCTTTACTTTTAAGTCTATCTTGACAATAAATCGAGAAACACTTTCAAAATTTTACTTTTAATTTCTTATTGAACTTGTTTGTGTGCCATTCTAATGTAATTGATTTTGTTTGATAGGTAAGTGAGCACCTTTTCTGAAAGAATGTTATTACATTCATATCTACCATCTCTGACTAATAAGTATTGAGACCAATACGTGAATTAAAATGCTAAATCTAGTGTATCTTAATAGATATTTTACATTAATAAGTTTAGAATAACTAAAAATTGAAACATTGCTTTAACATTCTCTCAATCTCTTTGATATCTCAGGCCTCATTTGTTTGCACTTAATGGAGGTCTAAATCAGAATGGTTCAGACCTTAAGTCATTAAGTGCATTTGTTTTACATTAAGATCTAAACACTTATTTGATCAGAATAGGTCTTATTCATTAAGATCTTGAACCAAGTTTTAATATCATTAAGAGGCACTTTGTATAAACAATTTTTAACACTAGCTCCACCCCACCCCTCACTCCTACCACCCACGTCAAACCTCCCCTACCCCTTCACCACCCACCCCAACCCTCTACTACCCCACCTCTTCACCACCCACCCCAACCCTACCCCTAACTCTACGCTCCGCTCACCAACACCACCTCAACCCATCACCACCCCCACAACTACCCACGCACCCCCATCCTTACAACCCACCTATCACCAGCACCCAGCCCTCACCCCCATCTACCTTACCCCAACCACCCCCACTCCTACCACCCACCACCCACGCCAACCCTTTACTACCACACCCCCTATACTAACCACCCACCTGTCAAACCTACCCTTACCACCTACCTCACTCACTACCAACACCACCCTAACCCCCCACGTACCTACCACCACTGACCTCCCACCCCCACCACCATCACCCACCTACCTTACCCCCAACCACCCCCACCCTACCCAGAACCACGACACCATCACCGCTCACCTACCCCACCCACGATCAGTACAAAGCATCTCCATCATTACTAGCGAACATAAATGTTTCAGTTTTTATCAAATAATATTTTTATTTTATTAATTTTGTATTTATTTTCTAATATTTAGTTACTTTTTATTTGAAGTTTATATTTATAATATTTAAACAAATATATTATGGACATTCAGATATTGAAAAACAAACAGTCTTAATCATTCAGTGTTCAGATATAGAGACAACATCTTAATCATTCAGATGTGCATTCAGATTCAGACGTCTTAATCTTAATGAAAACAAATGAGGCCTAAGTGACGAAGAATAATAAGAGATGTATTTATAATTTCGAAGGCATAATGCATAAACAGGTACTCAAAATTGATCTCAGTTGGCAAGTCTAATTTTTGGTCTGCACAAGTAGGCATCTTAATTTGTATAAAGTTGAACATGTAAATTACAAATGCTGACGTGACATTGAGGTGACACAAATGTGGCACAAATGTGGCACAAAAGTGGGACTGACGTGGCACATAAATGCTGTCGTGGGACTGACGTGACACATAAATGCTGTCGTGACACATAAATGTAGACGTGACACTGAGATGATCATTTATAAGTTGGAGTGTTCATCTGTCAAAGTGAAAACAAGTTGAGGTGCTGCTTACTTGTGCACACTTAAAGATAAGGCCAAAACGTGTTCATGAATTGTGACTTATTTAAATAAAAGAAAAAAAGAAGAATGGGAAAGTGATTAACTTAGTTTTTTTACTAAAATAACCTTCAGGGGGTTATTATTAGGGTGGGTGACAGCAGAATTAAACAAACAAATGCGGTCATTAATGACAAAAACGACAACAGGCACGTAGCAGTTAAGCAAGAAAGAAATATACCCAAAGAAAACAAGTGGTAATTACAGTAATCCATAGTTTTTCAAGAACAAGAAACAAACATGTGTTAATGCATGCTTATCTCTCTATTTTAAGTTAATCAACTATTTGGAATCTGTTGATCAACCCTCTATTTGGTTAGTTTTACTGCTTTTTCTTTAGTTTATATAGAACATATCGAAGAACAATCTTTTTTTCTTGGTCGGTTAGAGCTTTTTCTTGTTAATTAATCTTGTGAAAGTGCATGCATTTACTTCCCACAAGAAATTTTTTGTGGGGTTTTGCTGGATTTTGTTTATATGATCATTGATCACAAGTTTTTATTTATATCTAACTCAAATTTGGGGCTTTTGTTTGGTTTGGTTTATATGATCATTGATCACTATTTAGTTCCAGTTGTGGTGAAATTTTAAAGTTTTTTTGCTAAAGAATCGATTTTTTGGATGGTATAAAGGTAGGGTTTTTTGATTTATTTATCTTGTGCACTTATTCCATTTTAATTAGTGAGTTTTTAACTTTTTATATCAGTTGGATGTTAATTCTTCTTGAATAATTCTTGAAGATTAGTTTTTTATGTCTATATCCAGTGTTCGTGTATGTATATTTTAGAATCAACTTAAACGGGGACTCTATAAGAATGATTTTCCACAATGGTTATGTACATTGGTTGTTTAGAGGGGAAAAAGGTGAAACCTTGAAGGTTTTAAATTATTTATTTAGTCTCTGGCATTGTTTTGTTTGAATAAAGGTGTCTAAATGGAGCGAAATGGTGAGAGAAAACACTTGGTGATTTCTTTGCATCTGTCGAAACATTGGTCGGTAAACTTACTCGATACCTGTGCTGGTGGGAGGTAGCAGGTACCTGGTGGAACGATCGAGGTGTGTGCAAGCTGGCCCAGACACCACCGTCTCTATGAAAACAAATCCAGCCCTTGCTTGATTAAAAAAAAAAAAAAGAAAAAGAAAAAGAAAAAGAAAAAGAAGAAGGATTCATAGAGTCGACCCTAACTAATTTGGGAGTGCAACTTCTGGGCATTGTTTTCTTGACTAAGGTGCCGTTTTGAACATGGTTTGAAACCATGGTTTGAAACCCCAAATCATGCCTTTTTGGATGATTTGGGATTTCATCCCATGGTTTGAAACCATGAGATAAAATCGCATGTCCAAACGTTGGTTTCAAACCATGGTTTCAAATCGCATATCCAAACGCCTACTAACAGTTATTGAATGGCGTAATACATAAAGAGGCCCTCAAACTTGGCTTCAGCCGGTAAGTATGCCCTCCAACTTTGGGTGTGCACAGGTAGGCACCTCACCGGAGATCGGCCAGTGACCCGAATACATTGGATGATGAACTACTTACTACCATTTTTTCGGCCAATTAATGACAAAAACCACAACAGACATGTAGCAGTTAAGCCAGAAGCATACAAAGATTACAGTAATCCACAGATTTTCAAGAACAACAAACACGTGTATTAGCATGCTTCTCTCTCTATTTAAGTTACTTTTTCTGCTTTTGCTTTAGTTTGTAGAAGTTATCGAAGAACAATATCTTTTTCTTGGTCGGTTAGAGATTTTTTTTTTTGGTTAATTAATCTTGTGAAAGTGCATGCATTCAGTTCCCAGAAGATTTTTTTTTTGGGTTTTTTGCTGGATTTTGTTTATATGATCATTGATCACCATTTTTTTATTTGTATCTGACTCAAATTTAGGGTTTTTTTGTTTGGTTATTTTATGTTGGCTCTCCAATTGTGGTGAAATTTTAACGGCAAAAGAATCGATTTCTTGTAAGGTAAAGAGATAGGGTTTTTTTATTTATCTAGTAGTACTCTTTTTTTCCATTTTAATTAGTGAATTGAATGTGTTTTTAACTTTTTATATCAGTTGCATGTTAATTCTCACTGAATAATTCTTAAAGATTAGTTTTTTCTATGTCTATCTTGTGTTTGTGTATGCACAACTTAGATCAACTTAAATGGGACTCTATAAGAACCATTTTCCACAATGGTTATGTACATTTGTTGTTTAGAGGGTAAAAAGGTGAAAAATTGAAGGTTTTAAATTATTTAATTAGTCTCCGGGGATTGTTTTGTTTGAATGAAAGGTGTCTAAATGGAGCGAAATGGTGGGAGTAAACACTTGGTGATTTCTTGCCATCAGCCGAAACATTGGTAGGTAGACTTACTTGATAACTGTGTGGGTGGGAGGTAGCAGGTACCTGGTGGAACAATCGAGGTGGGTGCAAGCTGGCCCGGATACCACCGTCTCTAAGAAAACAAATCCAGCCCTTGCTTGATAAAAAAAGAAAAAGAAAAAGAAGAAGGATTCATAGAGTCTACCCTAACTAATTTGGGAGTGAAACTTCTGGGCATTGTTTTCTTGACTAATAGTTATTGAATGGCATAATACACAAAGAGGCCCTCAAATTTGGCTTCAGCCGGTAGGTATGCCCTCCAACTCTGGGTGTGCACAAGTAGGCACCTCAACTTGTATAAAGTTGAACACGTAAACACAAATGCTGATGTGGCACTGAAGTGGCACGTAAATTTGATGTGGCACTGACATGGCACGTGGCACGTAAATGATCTTCTGGACACCTCCAAAATTTACGTGCCACGTCAGTGCCACATCAGCATTTGTGTTTACGTGCTCAACTTTATACAAGTTGAGGTGCCTACTTGTGCACACCCAAAGTTGGAGGGCATCATTGCCAGCTGAGGGCAAGTTTAAGAGTTTAAGGGTCTTTTTATGTATTATGCCTTATTGAATTTTACTTGGAACTTTGAAAGTGTTTGATCAGTGTATAATTTGTTTTTTTGGTTTTGAAGTTATGCTTTATGAAGAAAGGGTTTACGAAGTTATGTTTGCCTAGGTTAACCTCAGTCATCAAGGTTCGTTGAATTTGTAAACTACAGGTTCTGAAATTCAATTGTGTGTTCTTTGTTACGATTGTTCATAGGCTTTGCCCTTAGGAACCGTACTTCCTATCTGGTTGACTTTTTGAAACCTTCTTGTTCTGTAAGCTAAATAGGGAAGAAAGGAAAATTTTCATAGAGCTGGCACGACTTCTTGATCACCATTTTTTTTTAAATTTATATCTAACTCAAATTTAGGGCCTTTTTTTGGTTTTGTTATTTATGTAGGGATCACCAGTTGTGGTGAAATTTTAAGGGCAAAAGAATCGATTTTTAGTATGGTAAAAAGGTATGTTTTATTTTTTATTTTTCTTGTACTCTTTCTTTCCATTTTAATTAGTGAATTGCATGTGTTTTTAACTTTTTATATCAGTTGCATGTTAATTTTCCCTGAATAATTCTTAATGATTAATTTTTTCTGTGTCTATATCCAGTGTTTGTGTATCAATTTAGAATCAACTTAAATGGTACTCTATAAGAACCATTTTCCACAATGGTTATGTACATTTATTGTTTAAAGGGGAAAAAGGTGAAAAATTGAAGGTTATAAGTCATTTATTTAGTCTCTGGGCATTGTTTTGTTAGAAAGAAAGGTGTCTAAATGGAGCGAAAAGGTGGGAGAAAACACTTGGTGATTTCTTCCCATCTGCCGAAACATTGGTAGGTAGACTTACTCATACCTTTGCTGGTGGGAGGTAGCAGGTACCCGGTAGAACAATCGAGGTGTGTGCAAGTTGGCCCGGACACAGCCGTCTCTAAGAAAATGAAAAATCCAGAACCTTGCTTGATCAAAAAAAGAAAAAGAAAAAAGAAGGATTCAGAGAGTCGACCCTAACTAATTTCAGAGTGAAGCTTCTGGGCAATGTTTTCTGGAGTCTTGACTAACAGTTATTAAATTTTACTTGAACTTTGAACGTGTTTGATCAGTGTATAATTGTTTTTTTTGTTTTTTTGTTTTTGAAGTTATGCCTTATAAAGAAAAGGTTTATGAAGTTACGTTTGACTTGGTTAATCTCAGTCGTCAAGGTTCGTTGAATTTGTAAACTAGTGGTTCTGAAATTCAAGTGTGTTCTTTGTTAAGATTGTTTATAGGCATTTCCCTGAGGAACCGTACTTCATATCTGGTTGACTAATGGAAACCTTCTTGTTCTATAAGCTAACTAGGGAAGAAAGGGAAATTTTCATCGAGCTAGCACAACTTCGTGATAAAAGGTTTAGCTAAAAGTCACCCTGTTTGGAACCATTGCAGTTTTTAATCTTTTCTATGTGAAGTGAATGGAAAGAAGATAATTCTGGGTTCCAACGAGACGCCTGAATTGGAGGTTACTTACCTTTAACTTACGAGTTCTGAATATAAAAAAATTCTGGTATAAAGCGCTTTCATCTGACATGAATCTTAAGCAACATGAATTCGAATTAATCGATTGTCCAATATAAATACAGAACGCCAAGTGAACAAACTAAAATAAATAACCTTTTAACCAACTTAACCTCCTAAAATAAATACTCACATTACACCCTTTTGCCTTTCATTACTAGCCAAAATACACCTTATTCTCACTTACTATTATCCTTTCTTCTTGTTCGTTATATACCCAAAAGCTCAATTCTCTTGAAGCACAATAGAACCTTTGCCATTTTAGTAAAGTGCATGGCTCAACTACCACCTAAAGTTCCAACCATGGCACACAATTGGCCATTTCACAACATGGTCCCATTTCTTGATTTTTAGTTGAACATGAGGAATTCTCACCGGAGATCGGTCAGTGACCCAATTGCATTCGGGTCGAATAATAAATTGGATGATGAACAACTTACTACTTTGTTTTCGGCCATTAATGACAAAAATGCAAACAGCCACGTAGCAGTTAACAGCCAGGAAGATACAAAGAAAAAATGGTAATTACAGTAATCCACAGTTTTTCAAGAACGACAAACATGTGTTAATGCATGCTTCTCTCTATTTAAGTTAATCAAATACTATTTATATCTATACTTCATTTGGAATCACTTCATCAACCCTCTGTTTGTTTAGTTTTTCTGCTTTTTCTTTAGTTTATAGAAGTTATCGAAAAACAATCTTTTTTTTTTTTTGGCTGGTTAGAGCTTTATTTATTTTGTTAATTAATTTTGTGAAAGTGCATGCATTTAGTTCCCAAAAAAAACTCTTTGTGGGTTTTTGCTGGATTTTGTTTATATGATCATTGATCACCATTTTTTTCAATTTATATCTAACTCAATTTAGGGCGTTTTTTTTTTTGTTTTGTTATTTATGTAGGGCTCTCCAGTTGTGGTGAAATTTTAAGGGCAAAAGAATCGATTTTTTGTATGCTAAAAAGGTAATATTTTTTTTATTTTTCTCGTACTCTTTTTTTCCATTTTAATTAGTGAGTTGCATGTGTTTTTAACTTTTTATATCAGTTGCATGTTAATTTTCCCTGAATAATTCTTAAAGATTAATTTTTTCTATGTCTATATCTAGTGTTTGTGTATCAATTTAGAATCAACTTAAATGGGACTCTATAAGAACCATTTTCCACAGTGGTTATGTACATTTGTTGTTTAGGGGGGAAAAAGGTGAAAAATTGGAGGTTTTAACTTATTTATTTAGTCTCTGGGCATTGTTTTGTTAGAAAGAAAGGTGTCTAAATGGAGCGAAAAGATGGGAGAAAACACTTGGTGATTTCTTCCCATCTGCCGAAACATTGGTAGGTAGACTTACTCATCCCCGTGCTTGTGGGAGGTAGCAGGTACCCGGTGGAACAATCGAGGTGTGTGTGCAAGTTGGCCCGGACACTTCCGTCTCTAAGAAAAATAATAAATCCAGCCCCTTGCTTGATCAAAAAAAGAAGGATTCGGAGAGTCGACCCTAACTAATTTCAGAGTGAAGCTTCTGGGCATTGTTTTCTTGAGTCTTGACTAACAGTTATTAAATTTTACTTGAACTCTGAATGTGTTTGATCAGTGTATAATTGTTTTTTTTGTTTTTGAAGTTACGTTTGCCTTGGTTAACCTCAGTCATCAAGGCTCGTTGAATTTTTAAACTACTTGTTCTGAAATTCAAGTGTGTGTTCTTTGTTACGATTCTATATAGGCATTTCCCTTAGGAACCGTACTTCCTATCTGGTTGACTTTTTGAAAGCTTCTTGTTCTATAAGCGAACTAGGAAAGAAAGCAAAGCTTCATAGAGCTAGCTCAACTTCGTGATAAATGGTTTAGCTAAAATTCGCTCTGTATGGAACAATTGCAGTTTTTAAGCTTTGCTATGTGAAGTGGATGTGCACTTCTGTAGACTTCGAGGCTCTATTTGGTTCTTGACTGGCTAAGAGAGTAAAGATGGCCTTTTCTCTACTGTGAATGTGTGAAGGTTTTATCTGGGTTGTCAGTTTGGTCACAACTTCTTCTCTGAAAGACAAACAAATAAAAGAAGTGTCCCCTCTCAAGTTTGTCTGGATGCTTCAAGGAAGAAGGTCTTGGCATGTTAATATGTTTTCAGGGGAAGAGATCTGTCCAAAAGAGCCTTTTGCTATGAAACTTTTGCATGTTTTTGGCTGAGACTTATTTGAATTGTTTAGTTATTTCCCCTATTTAATTATGTTTCCTAGATCCGATTTTACTATTTTCCTTATTAAAGCATACTGCACTTGTCTGTAAGTCAGATTTTTACGTTAGTAATTCTTGGCAATAGTAGATGCATGTTTCTTCTATTATCGTCTCTGTTATCTGTTTAAGGATGGTATGCGTAATAAGTAGTGCTTATAAAAAGGATGGTAATAATAGTAACATCTAGGCTTAGCTGGGAATTTATTGCAGATTACAATTATATTATTTCTTCTGGAGATAAAGCTTTACATTTCGATGTAATAATGTTAATGCTATGTATCCAGGTCAGAAATTTGGCATCTGAGGGAATTGAATGCTTTAGAAATGTGATTTTATTCTTTTATATGATATTACTAAACAAATGTAGAAATTATTTTCTATTTTTATCTGCATTGTTATTTTTGCTAAAATAGTATGGTTAGTGGAAATCCTTTGAATGCATAGCTGCAAAGGATCTAGCCAGTCGGTTTGAACTTCACAAGGCTATATTTTATTGAAGCCTTACGGCTGCCACCTTGAGTAACTATGCTTACTGCGATACCAGTAGTATCCTGCAGCTACCTTTTCACTCAATAAAATTGAAATATTTCGCCCCTAATGGTTTTAAAGTTGCGACAGAATGACCTAATTGCCCTAATGAACTAAATTCTTTCTCTGACAAAAGTTAGCTTCTACTCGTTAGGTGTATTTTGCACATCTTGGTGTTCCTTCACCCATGAGATTTCCAGTACCCCATGTCTAGCCCTCTTTCTCCTCACCACCTTCTTTGTCCCGCCATCATCCTTTTCTCCATTTGTATCGGGCTTTAAAATTTGTTTTTTTGTGGCAGTGGGTACCTGTGTAGCTTTCCTATGTCCGGACTGGGTTAGATCCGGAATAGTAGCATGCTGTCTATCCACGTGCCATTTCGCTTCATATAATTCCCGGTTCTCTTTCTCCATGGTTTGGTTACTCTTTACCAAATTAACAACTCCATCTGAAGAAAAAAATTGAAACTCTTGACTCTATTATTACTTGATGTAATGTCTATGATTGCGTGTGTTACAGTAAGCAACAAACAACAACATACCCAGTGTGATCCCACAAGTGGGGTCTGGAGAGGGTAGAGTGTAGGCAGACCTTACTCGGGTCTGGGGAGGGTAGAGTGTAGGCAGACCTTACTCCTACCTTGGGAGGTAGAGAGACTGTTACCGAAAGACCCTCGGCTCAAGAGAAAGCATGACAAAGAAGGTCAGACAATAATTAACATGATACAGTAAGCAAACTTCTGAGTTAAAGAGGATAAACCTAAAACTTTCGAATAGGATCTTTTTAACTATGTAGTCACCTATGAAGTGTACTTTTTTGAGATGAATGTCAAGAAAAATGTCAATATAAGCATTGAACTTCAAGTTTAATTAAATCAGTATGAGCTTATTCACTCTCTTAGTTATGTACTGGGATGTAGTTTTGCATGACAGGTTATTCTTCTCTGACCAGACATTAATCACAAGATTGTACTTGACATCATGGTTCAAAGGAGTATGTCATACAGTAATCACATAATTGATCTGGGAGCAGATCAGCAGAGTCATGCATATATCCATCCAGAGCCTTGTGTGTCGTATGGGAGCTTTACAGCTTTTCCACATCCAAATGTCCACCACACTGTAGTACCAGCTGCAGGTAACATTGGAAATTTCTATTTGCACCATCTACCAAACCATCAAGAGGGCGCTGTAATTTATGGGATGCCACTGTCCAATGGGGTTCAACAGCCGCATCCTGCTACCAATGTTGCAGCATTTGCAACATCATCAAATAACTATAACCCTTATGTGGCTGCTCCATTACATAAATCATGGGCCTGGAATCAGGCTGCTCCTTTAACCTATCTGCCTGGTAACTACTTCTTTGTTTCTTTTTTACGTTTATGACTTTTGAGCATCTATTCAACCTACTTTTTTGTTTGATAGGTTAACTTCTCCCCTTCATCAAAGTCCTTGTTCTTCTAAGTTTTGTTTTCTTAGGAGCTATTAGCATGTCGCCAAGTTGAGCCATGCATACATCAACTGTCCTTTCTTCGTACATGTTTAAAAGGGACAATCCACCGGAAACACATCTTATAGTTTTCTTTTGCCATATTCACATATTTTGTGGCATAAGTGTCTCTTTATTCCAAGTTCTAAAAGTTAGCTTTATACCCTAATGTTATCTCACTTTTTCTTTCCTTTCTCAAATTATCAACAGCAATTCATGATCTTTACTCCAAGTGCCAGAAGTAAACTTCATTAATTGCAGCTTTCTTCTGCTTCTTTATATTAATTTAGGTGGTACCGGAGGCTATGTAGATGCTGGAAACATGGGTGTGCAAGGTTATCAAGTAGCTGCCAGCAATGGAGGTTTGACTAGTTTTGTGCATGCACCGGTTCCTCAAGGACCACCACACCATCATCATCTGCCGCCTAATATGCAATATATGGGAGGGCGCACTATGAGCTTCTCTCCACAGATGACAGCATCTTCACGCGTCGACCTACGGAATAGTTCGTCTGATAGCACTAATAATCCATTGCAGGGTGTTGTAGAGGGCGGGTCTAGATATATCGGACCTTTCCCACCAACTGGCTTTAGGTTGTACAGACCTCATCCAAGAGAATTCATGCTTGAAGCAAATACTCAACACCGCAGCCTCCCTAACATGAGAGTTTTGCCAGAAAATGTATTTTTTTTTTCTATTTTACCAGTTCTTCTCATTCTCTTTGCTGTAGTGTAGTTTCATGCAGTTAAAGTAATGGGATTGGATGTTGATGGGGTATCTCTTTTCTTTGGTGATTTTACTAGAGGGTGGCAATGCTGGGTGTTCCAGGTTACCATGAAGTGGGTGATGATGTTGATCAGCACAGAGATATGCGTTTGGACATAGATCACATGTCTTATGAGGTGAGGAACATTGTTGGTTAAGTGCATGTATCATCACATATTTGTAAAGATTCTCGTTCAATTATTTACCATAATTTTGGGTAACTTATCCTACGATGTAAAATTTCTATCCAGGAGCTTCTTGCATTGGGGGAGCAAATTGGCAACGTGACAACTGGTTTATCAGAGGAAGCTATTGTTACCAATTTGAAAACGAGAATATTCTTGTCTACCGAGACTCCTTGCACTCTGGAAAGTGTTGCATGTGAAGATCACAAAACTGATTTCTGCGTCATATGCCAGGTATTGCTGACTTATAGTTGATACAATAATATCAAGGTTTTTTGCAGGGTTCAGTAGTCAATTGTGACCTATAGTTTGTAAGTATATTTGGATGCTGTTGTACTTGTTATATTTAATTTATGAACAATGTTTCCTTATTTGACTTATTTTTACAGAACTTTGCTTAATGTTTATGTTGTCATTCTCTTCCTAAATTGTAAATTAATCAAAACGTTATCTTGAATCTAAGGTTTCCTTATTTCGCAAATGAGAAACTTTTTGGTTGTCTACCTGGCACAATGTCACCTCACCCTCTATGTTGTGATTTTGTTCATTCTTTGAAGATTGCATCTTATTTGCTTCTGCATGAATATTAGCATTCAGTTATGTGGTGTTCAATTTTCAAGATTTGCACCGGTGAAGCTATATTCCTTTTCTTGTTGCTTGTTTCTTTGAGATAGCTCTGATGGCCAGCATATGTTACACACATTATTGTAGACTGATTACGGCGACCAAGAAAAGATTGGCATTCTTGAGTGCGGGCATGAATATCATGAAGAGTGCGTAAAGAAATGGTTGGTTGTGAAGAATATTTGCCCTATCTGCAAATCCACAGCATTGTCTACAAAGAAACAGGACTTGTGAATACCGGGAGGCGGTAGATGACGGGTCAACGAATAATTAGAATAGAGCAGGCATTTTGTTCTCTCTCGTTAAATGTTTATTCTCCGATGAGGGAAATGTTCCTGAAACTGTAGTATAAATTTTGTACATACTTTGTGCCGTAGTCCAGCTCTCCAAAAACTTTTACTTGTTGACCTCGTCTGTGGAGCTAAAGTTGTACAGACTTGTAATTTGGTTCTGTTGTATAGATATTCTGTTTCATCATAGCTACTTTTGTTTCATTTGCTTTTCC
Organism: Lycium barbarum; assembly: GCF_019175385.1. Lineage (NCBI taxonomy): Eukaryota > Viridiplantae > Streptophyta > Magnoliopsida > Solanales > Solanaceae > Lycium > Lycium barbarum. Next base: position 6,695,107 of record NC_083347.1, read on the forward strand.
TTGAGCCGATGGTCTATCGGACACCTCCCAAGGTTAAGGTTTGTGTTCACTCTACCCTCCTCAGACCCTACTCGGGGGATTATAGTGGTATGTTGTTGTTGCTGTTGCATAGCTTCTTTACACTTGTATTTTTCAAGCCTGTTTTGGAAAACATTTTTGTTGAGATGAGGTTCCATTCAACTTTTCTAGCCCAATAAAGAAAGGTAGGGTAAGGTTTGTGTACAAGCCACCCTTCCAAGAACCTACTTGTCGGATTACACTGGGTTGTTGTGTGGTACTCAGCTTTTGATGTTATGATAGTGCTAATTTTTCTTGTTTTTCATCTTCAAGTTGACCAAGATACTTACCAAGAATCGTCGACTTAATTTCTAGTACGAAAAACATATGCCTGATTTAGTCGAGCTGACGAACCGTATCCATAACTAATACTTATATTGATCGAGCGATTCAACAAACGCTAGAAACAGATTGGGGAAAAAAGATTTATTGCATCCAGTAATTAATCAAATAATTAATGAAATTACATCACAGAAACTGTTTACTAGCTTCTTCATGCTCTATTAGTCCCCACTTGAATTAGAAGAAACTTCAGTGAGGGCACTTGAATCAGAGCTCACATAATTAGAAAAGCATGAGAAAGAAGTTCTATCATCGCTTAAATCATTACTCATAAAATCATAAAACAATATCGGCTTCTGTATTTCTACATGCTGAGCTTTGTAATCTTCAGTACCTTCGCAAGATTTCTTCACTTTTTCCATTTCTAGCGTTTTCTAAGTATTGATTGGTTGAGAAAAAAGGGTTATTTTATTTTTGATAAGTATGACTACTGCTGTCACGACCCGACTAGGGCCGCAACGGGTACCCGGGGCTAACCACCGAGCACCGCTCGTTTCCTCACTCGTCATACCCATTTTACATTTAAAAAAAAACACCAATGATTTTATATACATGTGCCCCTTAGGCTATCAAAATATCATATACAAATATAACATAGTAATCTTGCGAGACCATCTAACCCACACTGCGCGTCTACGAGCCTCTACTGCATATTATACATATAAACGGAACCAAACTCCGTCGTGCGCGAAATACATATATGAACCAAAAGAATAAACATAAGCACCCCCGAACAATGGAGTGCTCTCCATCAGCTGACAACTACTAAGAATCTGGATTAAGCTCACCTCCCTGTCTACCTGTGGGCATGAACACAGAGTCCGAAGAAAACGGACGTCAGTACGAATATTGTACTGAGTATGAGAGGCATAAACAATAACAATATATCAATGAAATAGGAAGGCATCAATGAAATAATGAAGCATCAAGAAAGAGCAATCTGTACTGGCTGTCAAATATAAATGAAATAATGCATGCTGACTTACTCATAATCATTATCATGTCATGTATGTATACATATATAAGTTGCCCGTCCATATAGGTACGGTGTGATAATGTATAAGCTGCCCGTCCATGTAGGAGCGGTGTGATAATCATAGCCTGCGTCCAGGCCTCCCGCGTCCGGGGTATAAGCTGCCCACTATAGTGGTGTGCACATCTACGTGCCTGCCCGGCCGACTATAGCGCGGCGCGGTGTGAGAAAATACATACATATATATAAAGCATGCATAAGAGCCCAATCAAAAGCCATAACTATATCGGAGTGACGTAAGGTCGGTGGCTTCCGACGTCATTATGGAACATTCATTAACATCCTGCCTCACCTTGAAGGAATTAACATATAAGGTGAGTGTAAGCAATAAATAGCATCATTAACATCATAGGATCATCACAACATGAGTATTGGGATTTCTATACTTTACTCATTACCTTGTGTGGCTAATTATGAACATAGACTCATATTTTCCGAAACTTAAGGAAACTCATGGATAAAAAGAGAGTCAAACTATAAGATTCATGCCATAGAAAGAAAGGACTAGCCTCACATACCTTGAACTCTATCTAATGTCCAACGTCTACTTCTCGAGCTCGTGGGTCTTATATGCCAAGAAATAATCTTCTTCCACCTTACTTCCCTACGAAGAAATATTCGGCTATCACTCGAGGAAAATCCATACTATAATCATGAAATCAACGTCGGAAAATGGCTGTATTTATATTGAAAAGAGGAAGAGATCGTAACAAAATTGATGTACTGCGTTAGTATAGAAAAGAGGGAGAAACGTTGCTGCACTAGAAATTTTTTGTAATAATGACATTGCTTATTTTCCATTGTTGCACACGTTAGAGTTTTTAAGGAAGAAAGTTGCAATATACTTTATTTATGAACTTTTGTTCAACAAAAGTGAGATATACGTGCATGTCTAATATCAGTGGATTATGGGATCCACACAATTAGCACTTTCATGCCTATAATGCATTCCCTTCCTGTTTACTAAATTAATTTGCACCTAATAAGAGTCATATATAGAAATAAACATCATGCCACGTGGATTTACACTTATCCACTTTTTCTTATTGTTGCCAACATTAATCATACAATATCCATACTTCCAATTTCACTTAATATAAATTAATCTCTCCACTATAATCTCATTAATTCCAATTTCATGACAAAAGAAGAAATCTTATCTCAAATTGGTTAGGACAGATCCTATACTCACTTGCACCACTGCTTCTTTCTCAATTTAAATCTCAAGGTTACCGCCTCCTTGAACGTATAGAACGCCTTCTTGAATTTAATTTCTCTTCCAAATTTTGAGCTCATCCGTGAGCTTCCATGGCCGTGAGTGCCATGGCTATGTGCTGCTCTCTCGCTCTCTCAATTTAATTGAGATTGCAAATGAATGTATGACTAACATTAGTCATTAAATATGATTATATATGCTGCCCCACTCTAGGACACGTGCTCCTCTATAACTCCATTTGCTAACTTGTAAAATATATTAGAGGATATATCAGTTTTTTTCTCTTAGTGAACAGTGGGGGCCACCTCCTTTGCATTATTTAACTTAATTGATTAGTTCTAAAGGTGCCACCTAAAGATTTATTTAGGAATAGTCACAAATATATTATAGTTACTTAGTGGACCATGGGGTCCACGTGCCTCTTCATTATTTTAGGTAGCAAGCTGTAAAGTTTTCACCACTGGTATATGCATGGTTAGTCACTAATTGACTTCTCCACCAGATCCCACGTGAAGAGAAAAAAAAACATAACACTTGTCCATATCATCTTAATTAATACCATAATTAATTTCTTGATCTCAACTCACTTAAATAGTAGTTATTTTTTTAACATACTTCGTATAACCATTACCATGATCATGTGATATAACACTAGTTCATAACCTCATTTGTCACACATAAAGTATTATTTCCAGTCATCACACTTTTCCATCTTAATCATTTCGGGACTTCATCCCTTGTATACACTGAATTCTTGATTTTTCATGCTTGAATATTCTCATATTGGACGGTTTAATTTCCGGGTCCAAAATACAGGATATTATAGCTTGGACTGTATTTTATTCAAATAAATGTCGAACCTCGACGAAATTTATTTTCTTCAATTGGAGTAACCTTTAATCTCCACAACACTTGGTTATCACTTGCTACGCGTCGCATAAATACTTATATCCAAAAAAACAAAAAATTGATCTTGCCCATGAATTTATGTCGATTAACTTACGATAAATCAAATGTACAAAAGTACGGGATATAACAACTGCTCCCTAAGTCTCAATGTATTTATCGTGGTTACTAAAAATAGTTATTTCAAATTATTTGTCGATTTATAATTTCAAGACAAAATTAATTTTTTTTTCCATTTTACTCTTTAGTAAAATTTTGTCTTTAATAGAGATGACACGCATTAATAAAGTAAACATTTAATTGAGAGAGATTATAACTTAGACGTAAATAAAGATAAAGTAGTTAAAATTTCTTCCTAATCCGGATAAAAAAAAGTGTCCACCTAGCCTTTTTTTCTTGAGTTAAAAAGAGTTTTCACTTATCAAATCAAGATAGAATTGACTTTAATTTTTCAAATTTGTCCCTATTAAGTGCTAGTGATCAAATCTCAATACTTATTTAATTAGGACAGTTTAGTCTAATTACCTCTTTTTGTCTATGAGTTAGTATTTTCTTAAGGGGTGTGCTTTTTATTTTTATAATTAATTAAATTAAAACATTATTAATTTGTAAAATATATACAATTACTTTTACAATACTATTTACAAATATGTGATTATTAATTAATATATTTTCAAGAAACAACATTTATCTCAAAAATCTAGTTTATATATCATTTATAAAGGCACATATTTGTCAAGGTTAATTTTTATTTTAAAACTAATTTAACTGTGTAATTACAAATGTGTAACCAAACAGTGTGCTTGTAATTACACTGTAATTACGTTATGACGGACAAACATGTCCACGTAACTACTATAATGCGTAATTACTAGGCTGTGTAATTACTACCCTAGTAATTACAACAATTCCAATTACCAGGTGGCTTTCCAAACAAATCTTTAGGGAACTAGTCTAATTGTTTCCTCAAACACCAAATCTTTATATGGAGAGAAAATATTGTCATTCTAATGAAATCTGGCATGATGAACCATTAATTTCTTCGTCCCAATTTATGCGGCATCATTTCCTTTTTAGTCCGTCCCAAAATGAATGTCACCTTCTTGTTAGGCAAATCTTTAATGACACTGTCTCTATTTTATCCTTGTTGGGCCCCACTTACTTTTAAAGATGTGTACTTGTTGTGAAGAAAAAATCAACAAAAGTAGGCACTAAAAGTAAGGGCAATTTGGTAAACCTAACAAAGTCTTCCCTTATTTCTTAAACTCCGTGCCCGGTCAAATGATGCCACATAAATTGGGACGAAGGGAGTATTATTTAGGTGTGAAAGAAAAGCGGGTATAAAAGTTAATTTCTTGATGTTTCCTAATCGGGTTAAATTGATATAAGACATGGGTCAGTCGGTTAAATAGGTTTGGGTTGGGCTGGGTTAAATAGATTTGATGAGTTAAATAAATTTAGTACTCGTATTATTAAAGAAATAGAATTTTAATGTGACATGTCATACCAACTAGGAGAGAATGAAGGTTTTGTGTATTTAGTATATTCTGAGGAAAATAGTGATATAATAAAGTGGGGTCTGAGAATGGTAGAATGTACGCAAACCTTACCCCTACGTTGAGAGGTAGGGAGACTGTTTCCGATAAATCATCAGCACAAGGAATATAGTGATAGTTGAGTGATTTTTTTGGTCCTAAAAAACAAAAATAATATTAATAGACAATTCTCAATACATGAGTGACCTTTTAAGAAATTTACTCGAGTGCTTTTGTATGAAATAAATCTTTTTGGGTCGTTTGACACGCGGGATAAGGTGGGATATTCCGGGATTAACTTTGGGATAGATTTTATACTTTGTTTGGTTGAAGTTATAAATTTATCCTAAAGTTAGTCTAAGGTAACCCATCTTATCCCATCAAGGTTAGTATTATTTTATCCCACCTCCTAGGTGGGATAATTAGTCCTGGATTTATAATATTAGGACTATAATATCGGGATAACTTAGTCCGCGTACCAAACGACCCCTTTTAAGTAAGGTGAATTCAAATTAATGTAAGACTCTAATATAAATACGGAACGCTAAGGGGTCGTGTGGTTAGGAAACAAGTTATCCCAGGATTACTTATCCTGGGATTAGTTATTCCACCCTCCTATAGGGATAAAATAACACTATAATCTCGGGATAACTAATCCCGGGATTAATTATACCGCGATTTTATCCCAACCAAACGTGAGATAAACTCATTTCAAATTTAATCATGGAATTATTTATCCTTTATCCCTAGTACCAAACGAGCCTAAGTGAAAAGTTAAAATAAATAACCCTTTGACCAACTTACCCTCCTAAACTAGATACTCAAAATACACCTTATTCTCACTATTAGCCCATCTTCTTCAATATTCAATATTCCTTCTCTTCTTGATATACACCAAAAGCTCAATTCTCTTGAACTACAATAGAACCTTTGCCATTTTAGTAGAGTGCTAAGTGCTGCATGGCTCAACAACCACCTAAAGTTCCCAGCACGGCACATAATTGGCGTTTTCACAACATGCCTACTTTGTTGAATTCTCACCGGAGATCAGTCAGTGACCCGATTGCATTTGTGGAGGCTCCATTCGGGTCGAGGATGATGAACAACTTTCTACCGTGTTTTCGGACAAAAACCACAACAGACACGTAGTCACAAAGATACAAAGATTACAGTAATCGTCCACAGATTTTCAAGAACACTAACACGTGTACTCTCTCTATTTATGTTAGTTTTTCTCCTTTCGCTTTAGTTTATATCGAAAAACAGTATCTTTTTTTCTTGGTCGGTTAGTTTATAGAACATATCGAAAAACAGATTTTCAAGAACACAAACACGTGAAAGTGCATGCATTTAGTTCCCAGAAGAATTTTTTTGTGGGTTTCTTGCTGGATTTTGTTTATATATATGATCATGATCACCATTTTTTACTTATATCTAACTCAATTTTAGGGTTTTTTTTTTTTTTTGGTTTTGTTATTTATGTAGGGCTCTCCAGTTGTGGTGAAATTTTAACAGCAAAAAAATCGATTTTTTGTAAGGTAAAGTGGTAGTTTTTTTTTATTTTTTTTTTAAATTTTTTTATTTATCTAGTAGTATTCTTTTTTTCCAGTTTAATTAATGAATTGCATCTGTTTTTAACCTTTTATATCAGTTGCATGTTAATTCTCACTGAATAATTCTTAAAGATTAGTTTATTCTATGTCTATATCTAGTGTTTGTGTATGTACAACTTAGAATCAACTTAAATGGGACTCTATAAGAACTATTTTCCACAATGGTTATGTACATTTGTTGTTTAGGGGGTAAAAAAGTGAAAAATTGAAGGTTTTAAATTATTTAATTAGTCTCCGGGGATTGTTTTGTTTGAATGAAAGGTGTCTAAATGGAGCGAAATGGTGGGAGAGAACACTTGGTGATTTCTTCCCATCTCCCGAAACATTGGTAGGTAGATTTACTCAATATTTGTGCTGGTGAGAGGTAACAGGTATCCAGTGGAACAATCGAGGTGTGTGCAAATTGGCCCGGACACCGCCGTCTCTAATAAAAAAAAATCCAGCCCTTGCTTGATAAAAAAAAAATAGAAGAAGGATTTGGAAAGTCGACCCTAACTAATTTGGGAGTGAAGTATGTTCTCGAACATGAGATGAGTCAATTCCACAGTTCCAATGTAGCTCTTGGCTGTTCATATACATCTTTTAGCTTCTTGAGTGGTAATATCTTTTAAAAAAAGAAAAAGAAGTCATCCTGGTGTGTTTGATCAATGTATATTTGTTTTTTAGTTTTTGAAGTTTTGCCTAAAGAAAAGGTTTACGAAGGTAAAGAAAAGGTTTACGAAGTTATGTTTACCTTGTTAACCTGAGTCATCAAGGTTCATTTAATTTGTAAACTACTGGTTCTGAAATTCAAGTGTGTGTTCTTTGTTTACGATCGTTTATAGGCGTTTCCCTTAAGAACTGTACTTCTCTATGGTGAGCCAGTATGGTAACCAGATGTTTCAGCTCTTTTTTAAATTTGTAGCTTAAAACCCTGTGGACATTTAAACAAAAAGGTCAGTTTTTGCTTTACGCGTTCTGTCCTTTTTATTTCGTAACTTTATGTTGTTTATGTTGTATTTTTTGCAATTACATCAACTTCAAGATAGATTCTCATCTGAGAAGAAGGTGTCCAGTCTTTGTTCAACTGCTTTTCCTGGAGATACTTATTTTTACTCCAGATTAAAAGTGGGGGTTGTTGGACTGTTGTTACTGTTATCTGTGTATGTTTCTTACCTTCTCAGCCCTCTCTTCTTTTGTTATGGAAATCCATTTAAATCTTGCACATTCCCCTTTCTAAACATGTTCTCGACTGGCCACTAGAGATCTTATCTGCGTTGGGTGATTTCGAATTTTCTTTTCAAGCTATATCTGAGCTCCACTGGAGTGACTAAATCATAGTTTGAACCACGTTGAACTGTGGCAATGAGGAGCCAGATATTTGGAACCTTGAATCTTCTAAATGATCTATCTGTAATACCTTGTAGCACCTTATTCTTTGTTGTCAATAATATCTTTCCTTAACTGTGAACCAGTATATCCTATAAAAGGGCAGCCCGGTGCACCAAGCTCCCGCTATGCGCGGGGTCCGGGAAGGGCCGGACCACAAGGGTCTATTGTACGTAGCCTTACCTTGCATTTCTGCAAGAGGTTGTTTCCACGGCTCGAACCCGTGACCTCCTGGTCACATGACAGCAACTTTACCAGTTATTCCAAGGCTCCCCTTCAATCTGGTTGACTTTTCTATAGCTTCTTGTTGTATGAGCTAAACTAGGAAAGAAAGGCAAATCTTCATAGAACTAGCTCAACTTCGTGATAAAAGCTTTAGCTAAAGTCGCTCTGTATGAAAGCCATTGCAGTTTTAAAGATTTCTATTTGAAGTGGATGGTAGGAAGATTATTGTGGGCTCCAAAGAGAGACCTCAATTGGAGGTTACTCACCTTTAACTTACGAGTTCTCTATCTAATATATCTCATATTGAGTCTATTGTCTTGAGTTCATATCCATCCCAAGAATGATGGAGCACTCCTTATGTGGATGCTCCTTGTTGGTCCTTTTTCTACTTTTTTTGTAGTGTTTACTAACCGCTTGGCAAATTCAGCTTAACCTGTAATAGATATCAGATAATTTTGGTAGCTAATAGTTACTTCTATCCTTCCTGATCCCCTTTTTTCGTCTCATCTTTAATCAATATACTAAGTTTCGTATCCGCTCTATGATCTTTCTTTTTCTTTCGTATCTCTCTCTCACAGCCAGTTTGTTCGACCTGAATATGGATGGTTAGATTACTGTTATTTAATAACGGGAGTAGATCTTATCTCATTTATCTCTTCCCCCTTCATAATGTAAAAGAGGACAATAAAGTTTTTCCATCTTGAAGTTACTCCATTCATGGCTAGTGAACTCGCTGTTCTTGAAGCCGGAATAGTAGCTTGCTGTCTGTCCTTGCGCCATATTCGCTTCATTTAATTCCCGCTTCTCTTTCCCCATGGTTTGGTTGCTCTTTACCAAATGTGATCACTGCATTTTAAGGAAAAAATGATAGTATCTGGCTCTATTGTTACTTGGTGTATTGTTTATGATGGTTTGTGTTACAGAAGCAAGCTCTGAATTAAAGAGGATAATCCTTTACCTTTTGAAGTGTACTTTTTGAGATGATTGTTGATTTTTTTTTTTTTAATATAAGCATTGAACTTCAAGTTTAATTAAATTGATATCAGCTGGCAGAAACTGAGTTTATGTGATCTCTTAGTTAATGTGTGTATTATGATGTAGTTTTGCATGACGGGTTATTCTTCTCTGACCAGACATTATCCACAAGGTTGTACTTGATATCATGGTGCGAAGGAGTATGTCAGACAATAATCACATAATTAATGTGGGAGCAGATCAGCGGAGTCAAGAGTATATCCATCCAGAGCCTTGTGTATTGTATGGGAACTTTACAGCTTTTCCACATCCAAATGTCCACACTGTAGTACCAGCTGCAGGAAACATTGGAAATTTCTATTTGTACCATCTACCAAACCATCAAGAGGGCGCTGTAATCTATGGGATGCCAGCGTCCAATGGGGTTCAACAGCTGCATCCTGCCACCAATGTTGCAGCATTTGCAACATCATCAAATCACTATAACCCTTATGTGGCTACACCGTCTGCATCTACACATTTTCTCTTTCCAGTAAATCATGGGTTAAATAATTCATGGGCCTGGAATCAGGCTGCTCCTTTACCCTATCTGCCTGGTAACTACCTCTATTTTTTTTTCTTACGTTTATGACTTTTGAGTATCTATTCAGCCTACTTTTTTATTTGATAGGTTAACTTCTCCACTTCATCAAAGTCCTTGTTCTTCTTAGTTTTGTTTTCTTAGGAGCTATTAGCATGCCGCCAAGTTGAGCAATGCATACGTCAACTGTCCTTGGTTCTTACATGTTTAAAAGGGACAATCCAATGAAACACATCTTATACTTTCCTTTTGCCATATTCACATATTTTGTAGCATAACGTTTATTTCACTTTTTTTTCCCTCTCCTCAAATTATCAACAGCAATTCGTGATCTTTACTCCAAGTGCTAGAATTTAACTTCATTAATTGCATCCTTTTCTGCTTCTTTATATTACTTTAGGTGGTGCCGGAGGCTATGTAGATGCTGGATTTATGGGTGTGCAAGGTAATCAAGTAACTGCCAGCAATGGAGGTTTGACTAGTTTTCTGCATGCACCGGTTCCTCAAGGATCACCGCACCATCATCAAATGCCACCTAATATGCAATACACGGTAGGCCACGCCATGGGCTTCTCTCCACAGATGACAGCATCTGCACGCGTCTACCTACAAAATAGCTCGTCCAATAGCTCTAATAATCCATCGCAAGGTGTTGTACCATTCTCACCGACTGGCTCTAGGATGTACAGACCTCATCCAAGGGAATTCATGCCTGAAGCAAATACTCGCCACCGCAACCTCCCTAACATGAGAGTTTTGCCAGAAAATGTAACATTTTTTCCATTTTACCTGTTCTTCTCGTTCTCTTTGTTGTAGTGTTGTTTCATGCAGTTGAAGTACTGGGATTGGATGTTGATGGGGTATCTCTTTCTTTGGTGATTTTACTAGAGGGTGCCAATGCTGGATGTTCCAGCATATCATGAAGTGGGTAATGTTGTTGATCAGTTCAGAGATATGCGTTTGGACATAGATCACATGTCTTATGAGGTGAGGAATATTGTTGGTTAAGTGCATGTATCATCACATTTTTGTAAAAATTCTCGTTCAATTATTTATTATAATCTTGTGTAACTTATCCTGCGATGTAAAAATTCTCCAGGAGCTTCTTGCATTGGGGGAGCAAATTGGCAAAGTGACAACTGGTTTACCAGAGGAAGCTATTGTTACCAATTTGAAAACGAGAATATTTTTGTCTACCGAGACTCCTTGCGCTCTGGAAAGTGTTGCATGTGAAGATCACAAAACTGACTGTGTCATATGCCAGGTATTAACCCTTTGCTGACTTATCGTTGATACAATAATATTACGACTTTTGGCAGAGTTCAGTAGTCCATTTGTGACCTATAGTTTCTACGTATAATATTTGGATTCTGTTGTGCTTGTTATATATATATATATATATATTTTTTTTTAACAAAGTTTCCTTAGTTGTCTTATTTTTACAACACTCTGCTTAATGTTTATGTTGTCATTCTCTTCCTAAATCGTAAATTCATCAAAACGTTATCTTGAATCTTTATAAGGTTTCCTTATCACGTGAATGAGAAACTTTTTGGTTGTCTACCTGGCGCAATGTCACTTCACCCTCTATGTTGTGATTTTGTTCTTTCGTTGAAGATTGTATCTTTGTTGCTTCTGCATGAATATTAGTATTCAGTTATGTGGTGTTAAATTTTCAAGATTTGCTTTCCGGTGGAGCTATATTCCTTTTCTTGTTGCTTGTTTCTTTGAGATAGCTCTGATGGCTTGCATATGTTAACACACATTATTGCAGATTGATTACGCCGACCAAGATAAGATTGGCATTCTTGAGTGCCGCCACGAGTATCATGAAGACTGTATAAAGAAATGGTTGGTTGTGAAGAACATTTGCCCTATGTGCAAATCCACAGCATTGTCTACAAAGAAACAGGACTTGTAATACCGGGAGGCGGTAGATGGTGGGTCGATGAATAAATAAAAGTGCAGGCATTTTGTTCTCTTGTTAAATGTTTACTCTCCGATGAGGAAAATGTTACTGGAACTGTATTATAAATTTTGTATGTACTTTATGCCGTAGTCCAGCTCTCCAAAAACTTTTTTTGTTGACCTCTCCAAAAACTTTTTTTGTTGACGTTACGTTGTTGTAGTTGAAGTTGTACAGACTTATAAGTTATGTTCTGCTGTATAGACAATCCGTTTCATCATAGCTTCTCTACTCTTGTATTTTTCAATCCTATTTTGAAAAACATTTTTATTGAGCCGAGGGTTCATTGGAAACAAACTCTTTACCACCACAAAGGTAGAATTGTTGACACCCAATTTTGTCCCTCTTTTATTTAATTTACTCGGGTTTCTAAATTTACTGACGAGCTAAATACTTTATTTTTCACAATATTTTATTGCTACTACTATTAACATCACTACTTTTATTTTCAACATTACGAGCATTACTTTATCACAAATTTTAAATGGTTCGCCATCATTTCATTTTTGGGCGGACTCATTAAATTAATTATACTTTATCAAGTCCTTTATTTTCTACATATAAATCATTAATTATCATAATATATTTTGCACTAGTTATTAAATTAGAAGCCCAAGAATAATTAAATAGAGGAGGAAGGATCAATAATTTTCAGCCAAATAAATAACCCACATTTTAATACCCAACCCACATTTTCAATCCACATTTTAGCCCAACTAAAATACTCAACAGACCAGCCCAATTCCATTTTTTACCCGACCCGGTCCGGCCCAATCCCTTATTCTTTACCCTAAATCCCTAACCTCTTTCTCTTTCTCTTTTCTCTTCACAGCCGCCGCTCACCCACCTCCCATCTCCCTTTCTTTCTCCTCTTCTCTTCTCTCCTCACGCTCCTCTCCACTCCCACGCTCTCTCCCACTCACCACTGTCCCCCACGCCTCTGTCTCCTCTGTCCCCCGCTCCTCTCTTTCATACGCTCCTCTCTCTCCTCGCTCTATAAAAGTACAAGAATTATTCAGTGTTTAGGGGGCGATTTTCAGATTTTTGGGAGGGATTCATGTGACGATCCCCTTTGGGTCCCACTACTCAAGGTATTGTCTATGCCAGGGTACTGCCAGTCCGCACAGGGGCTCGCCCCATTATCCCTCTTCACGCTGCAGCGCTACGGGGTATCGAACCCGGAACCTCTGGCTCCTTTACATTCCCCAAAGGGAATCGCCTTTCACCAATTGAGCTGAACCTTTTTTGTGACGATCCCCTTTGGGTCCCACTACTCAAGGTATTGTCTATGCCAGGGTACTGCCAGTCCGCACAGGGGCTCGCCCCATTATCCCTCTTCACGCTGCAGCGCTACGGGGTATCGAACCCGGAACCTCTGGCTCCTTTACATTCCCCAAAGGGAATCGCCTCTTACCAATTGAGCTGCAGCTCAATTGGTAAGAGGCGATTCCCTTTGGGGAATGTAAAGGAGCCAGAGGTTCCGGGTTCGATACCCCGTAGCGCTGCAGCGTGAAGAGGGATAATGGGGCGAGCCCCTGTGCGGACTGGCAGTACCCTGGCATAGACAATACCTTGAGTAGTGGGACCCAAAGGGGATCGTCACAATTCAGTATTTGGACAACAGAATTACTCACATTTTTAGACAAGTTTTGTTTAGCGTTCTTCAGGAAACGATTATTCAGCGTTTCCCAGAGCTTACCCTCACATTTCGTACACTTTTTGATCAATCATCATCTGTTCTTGAACATTTACTCGACATAAACTTTCGGGTCTGTTTCAATCTGAGGTTCGAATCGTTTGTCGTGTTCGGGTCTATTCATAACGAGAGAGTAGATTCGACGACCCCATTTCACTGTACGCGAAACAGGCATGGTAATTGGCTCATTTAGGTGTACTTTAGCCATTTTGCTGTTGCATTTTGGAGTTGAAACTGCTGCTGCATTTTAGCCATTTCGCTGCTGTTATATCCCGTATTTTCGTACGATGAATTATTCATAAGCTGAGGTGGGGTCCACATGTCGAGATTTTTTTTTAGAACATGTGACAAGTTATATGAATAATATATGAGAAGTTAAACACAACCCAAGAAGGATCCTTGAGCCAAATCAAAGTGAAAGCCCTCCAAAATAATATTTTTAAGATACGTTTTCGGGTGATTTGATTTCGGGAGGTCATAACCCTATCGTTCTTTGGGAATTTGCGAAAACTCACAGAATGAAAGTTGTAGATAATTGAAATAGCTTTCCAACCATAGGTCGTGGGTCTTCATGTGACATCGGGATAAGGAGATATGTCCATTTTAAGGCAGAAAGGTCAAGCTGGGCAATGAATTCGGCCCAACCCGATTCCAAGTCGGGTCAGCCCATTTTCTTTGCCATTTAATGAAAAAATTCGGCCTTCTCTTTCATTTTCAGACCTCAACAAACCCAGAAATTTCAGAGGTAGAGAGAGAGAGGAGAGATAGAGAAAGAAACCAAGTTTTGACCACAATCTAAGCCCCGAATCGCGAAGCTCCTGAAGAGAAAAGTGTTGTACGTCGCGTTGCCTTCAATTTGAGCTAAAAATCAGCCAAGAAAGAGAGGGTGGAAGTGGTTGCTGCAAAATTAAGGTAAGATTAAGGTCCATTTTTCATTGTTAACAAGTTTATTTAGAGTTTTAACGGATTAGAACGGAGAAAATAGCATTATAAACTCGTTTGTTGTTTTGTTGGGATTTATGAATTAAGGGGCTGTTTTAGGTGGATTAAATGGATGGAATTAGCTGAGTTATGATGTATAATAATTGTTGACATTGTTGTTGAAGTTGTTGATAAGTTGTTGTTCTTGAATTTGGGAGAATAAAGTGTATAAAGATATTGTATACAAAGCGTATAGCGGGCTGTTTTGTGCCGATATTTGGGGCTGTTTTATGTAATTTTCGTGGTTGTTTATTGACAATATTTTGGGGCTATTTTATGTAATTTTCGTGGCTGTTTTATGACAGAATTTTGGAGCTGCTTCATGTATTTTTCGTGGTTATTTTGTGACTATATTTTGGAGCTGTTTGGTATAACATTTGTGGCTGTTTTGCGATGATATTTTGGGGACTGTTTTATGGTCGTTATGGACTGTTTTATGGGCTGGAATATCGGGGGATTGGCTGTAGTTGTTGTTGTTATATTATGAATATACGGAAATAAAGAAGTGTATACAAGCATTGACATCCGAATGTATATTGGGCTGTTTTGGGAGTAATTTAAGAATGGATTTAAGTCTAGTTTGATATGAAATTGTTGGTGTTGTTGTTGTTGGTATTTTGATTGACGTTTGGCTAAGTTGGAATTTTGAGGATTGTTAAGTTTACAGGGGAAATGCTGCCCAATTTT
This sequence comes from Lycium barbarum, assembly GCF_019175385.1. Taxonomy (NCBI): domain Eukaryota; kingdom Viridiplantae; phylum Streptophyta; class Magnoliopsida; order Solanales; family Solanaceae; genus Lycium; species Lycium barbarum. Next base: position 6,710,287 of record NC_083347.1, read on the forward strand.
CTCTAGAATTTACGACGCGTTCTTATAATCTATTAACTAATGTTAATATGAATTCTCCCGTGAAGGTAACAACGTGACATTGGGGAGAGCAAGTGAACGATAACATAGCTAAACGACAAAGGTATGTGAGGCTAGTCCTTTCTTTCGAATGGCATGAATCCTATAGCATAAGTTCTTTTCCTCTTCATGAGTTCCTATTTTCCGGAAAGCTAGAAGCCTAAGTCCATAAATGTCTATATAAGATAAGAGATAAGAGATATGATATGATGATGCCATATTGATAATGATGCTATTTATTTCTTACACTCACCTTATGTACTAATTCCTTCAAGGTGAGGCAGAATGTCAATAATTGCTCCATAATGAAATCGGAGGATCACGACCTTACGCCACCCCGACAGAGTATAGTTGATCTTGAGTCTTATGCATGTACTATGATAAGCATATTATGATAAGCATATTATTACAAGTATTTTTTATGAGCATGTCATGATCATATTACACCGCGCCTAGTTGGCCGGACAGTCACCGCCAAGGCGGGCAACTATACGGATACACCATGACCTTTTGGCATGGGCAGACACCACTAGTGGGCGGCATGAGATGGTACCCCGGACGCGGGAGGCCTGGACGCGGGCTAATGTTATTGATTATTACACTGTTCCGATATGGACGGGCAGCTTACATATTATGCATATATGAAATTATGATGAGTATGAGTAAGACAACATGCATTACTTCTTTTATGATTGTCATTCAGATTCAGATGTTTCACATTGATGTTCACATTATATTAACATTGTCTTTCTTTATTATTTATGCCTCTCATACTCAGTACAATGTTCGTACTGACGTCCGTTTTCTTTCGACGCTGTGTTCATGCCCACAGGTAGACAGGGAGGTGAGCTTGGTCCAGACCCTTAGTAGCTGTCAGCTGATTGAGAGCACTCCATTGTCCGGAGGTGCTTATGATTCTTCTTTTGGTATATATGCATATTTTGGGCACGACGGAGTCTTGTTCCGTCTATATGTTTAGTATGTCAGTAGAGGCTCGTAGATACGCAGTGTGGGTCAGATGGTCTCACAAGATGTTATTATTACGTATATATTATTTTGATGGCCGAGAGGAAAATGTATATAAGTATTTATGTTTCTATATAAAATATGATTTTCCTACAATTCGTGTGTAAAATTGGTAAAAGGGCATTAAATGAGTAAGATGAGTATTAGAACGAGTGGTGCTCGGTGGCTAGCCCCGGGTACCCATCACGGCCCCTAGCTGGGTCGTGACAAAAGTGGTATCAGAGCAGTTCAGTCCTAGGAAGTGTCTACGAGCCGTGTCTAGTAGAGTCTTGTTTATGGTGTGTTGCGCGCCACATCTATAAACAGGAGGCTACAAGGCATTTAGGATGGTTACTTTTCTTTCATCTCTAAGATCGTGCGATAGAGCTAAGCCGTAGGAAATGGGATTCCTTATACTAACCCTTGATTGCAGTAAAAGAATGGTAATGATAGAAGAAAGTGATTCATGACAATGAAAGCTACGGAGGTAAGCCCCTTCGTTGAGGTTACGTTATCGAAATATGTAATACTATGATGATGAATTGCTTGTTGTGAAAGTAAGTCAGTGTTCATATGATAGAGAAATTGATTAAATGTGGCTCTTGATGATAAGTTCAGCTATAAGTTGAGAACACAGCAAATTGAATGAATCAGAATAAAGGTAAGTGACGGTACGAAAGATATGTGTCGAATAAGATAAGAATATTGAGGTATGATTGAAATATAAAGTTGAAGAATGAAAGAGAATGTAAATAGGGAGAGGTAACAGGGCAGATCGCTACAGGATCAGGTACATCTCGAAGTGTGATATATGAGGTACGTTACGACATCTTTGTGTTTTTACTTGAAAATGGGAGCCCTGTGTGGCTGAGATATGTCGTATATACATACATACCTACATATATATATATATATATATATATATATATATATATATATATTGGCCCTGTGAGGCATTGTTGGTATTTGCTGCGTGCAGGTTTTGGGATAGTAAGAAATACAGAGGAAACTCTGCCGAATTTTTCCTAGAATCCAAAGGAGATAAGATATAAGCTTGTAATATGTCCTAACAAGAAAAGATGATGTGCAAAAGAGTAATGGCAGAATGTGATTAAGCTAGGAGTATCGGTAATGACTACAAGAGTTGAGTTAGATACTATTGAATTGATAGTAATGTCAGTTATAAGAGTGACATTGATACGGTAAAGAGAAATGAAAGAGTGAACAAAGGATATTAGTAGCACTAAAACATGACATGGAGGAAAAAGTGTAACTCTAATAGAGTACGATACTGGAGTAGCGATTGGATGTATAAGCACGAGTAAAATACGATAAGTTTATTAGCAAAATAAAATAACAGCATCACGGAGATAGAGATACGAATATGAAGGGCTATAATGAATGTGAACACATTGCTGAAACGACTTATGTGGTAAGTGAAATAGGGATATATGAAGTAAAGATTTGAAGGTGAGACGACGGATTTGAGAATGGTACAAGTAGAACCCTAAAAGGGGGGAAGCGAGTAAAGATAATATAAGTATAGAGATTGAAATGATGGACTCCGAGATGTGACAGATATAGACTCTAAAACAAAGAGTGAGAGTTGTGCAGAAATAAGTCTAATGATGGGTAAATGAGTACGATTACGAACACGAATATGAATACGAATGTGGATACTTGTATATGTATAGAAATGTATGTACACGAATCATGCAAGAATGATTGTGTAACTTGCAAGTATTTATGCGTCGCCGATGAAACCAAGTGGGTACTCAAAAAGAGGAGTAAGAGGTAAGCAAGAATAGTGTGGTCATGGTACTCCGAGTCAGTTAAAGGAAAATATATGGAGAAATTTCGTAGAAGACCGAATCGTTTAACATTCGAGGACGAATGTTCCAAAGGAGGGAAGGATGTTATATCCCGTATTTTCGTACGATGAATTATTCATAAGCTGAGGTGGGGTCCTGTAACACCTCGTGAATTTGAATTAAGTGTGCATATATTAAAAATCTAGTATTAAGATGATATTATATGTATATGAATCCATTCTTGATGAATTCGGGTGGAGAAGGATCGTTTTGAAGTCAAATCAACTAGTGAAATTCTTAGGGGCTCTGAAATTCGCCTAAGTTTTGGTAGGTCTGTCTTCTGGGCGATTTTCATGAAACTGTGTTGAGAATTTGGAAATACATCCTTGATGAAAGTTGTAGATATTTGAAATATCTTTCCAACGGTAGGTCGCCCAGCCCGAGCAACATTTTGTACAAAAAGTTATGACCGTTTTACTGAAGACTGTCTTCGCTGGAAGTTTGGTGGCTTCGACGAACCGTCGATCTAATCGACGCTTCGTCGATATGATCGACGATTCGTCGAATGAACCGTCGATTGTGCCTGACTCACTGGAAATTTGACGAATTCGACGGAGTAGATCGACGCTTCGTCGATCTGATCGACGGTTCGTCGAATGAACCGTCGATTGTGCCTGACTCACTGGAAATTTGACGAATTCGACGGAGTAGATCGACGCTTCGTCGATCTGATCGACGGTTCGTCGAATGAACCATCGATTGTGCCTGACTCACTGGAAAATTGACGAATTCGACGGAACAGATCGACGCTTCGTCGATCTGATCGACGGTTCGTCGTTTGAACCGTCGATTGTGCCTGACGGGCTGAAAATTTATAAGTTGCCAAATTTTAGTTTTTCTTCCATTCTTTTCACTCTCAAAACCCTAAGGACGAAAATCATTCCCCAAGCCTCCAACACTAAGGTAAGAACATCTTAATCATTGATTATCAATCCTAACAATAAACCCATGATTCTTAACATGATTCTTGTGACAAAAACCTAGGGTTGCAACATAATTCTTTCCAAAGGGATTCAAGCTAGGGTTTGGGTGTTCTTCATTAGAAAGTGAATTGTTAAACCTTGTTTAACAAAGTAAGGTATGTCTCTCTTTTAAGAACTTATTTTGAATGAAAATCACTTTTGAATCTATGGGTAGAAGTATGAATTTTTTTTTCAAGATTCTTTTTTAGGAATTAAAGGAAAACTAACCTTTTCATGTTTCTTGAACTCTAATTCATGTCTAAATGGTGGTTAATGTGTGTGAGGGGACAAACCCACATTTAAACCTAGATTGTAACAAACCCTATAGAGGTATGAGATATTGTGAATGTTTTTCTTCTATGAGAGATGCGTAATGATGATGGTTAAGGGTTGGTAATGACATATTCATTGATGAATTTGGGACATGGAAATCTTTTGTAAAGAAGTTATATGTTTTCAAACCGTTGATTGGAATGACTTATTCCTTCGATATGGCTTAATGAATTTTAATGTTATTAATGGTGTGACTACTTTGAGATAAATTGTAAATCGGCTTCTATGCCATGAATCTTGTTGTTGTATTTGCCTTGCTATTCGAGAGGAAGAGTAGCCACTATGGATCCTAGTGCATTAATTGCCTTGCCATTCGGGAGGAAGAGTGGCCACTTCCGGGTTCGCTACCTGGGGGTGCATTAATTGCCTTGCTATTCGGGAGGAAGAGTAGCCACCGTGAAGTCATGTTCCGGTGTATTACGAAATGTTGATGATATTGAGTTGGGCTCATATAGGCGATTGTGATATCCATCTTTATTATGAAATTGGTATTTATGCCAGATTGATTTAAAGCTTAATTGAAACTGGTATTTTGAAATGGCTTATTAAACTGTGCAATAAGTGATATTAAGACTCATAAAGTGGAATAACAGTTTGTATACTATCTTTTTCGGAACTGATTTCTTTATGTATTATTATATTTATGTCTATATTACTTATTGTCCCCGAGGCACTCACTGAGTACGAAGTACTCAGGCATACCATTGTTGTTTTTGGATGGTATGTTAGGTAACGGAGAAGAGCAGGTTCTTGACACTTCAGGCGCTTAGAAAGGACTCGCTGTTGCTGCTGATTTGGTGAGCCCACATCATTGTTCGTGGGACACTTCCTGTTTCATTTATTATTTTAGATTTCCGGGCTGCGTCCCGAAGTTTGAGGATTGTTATGTCTCTTAGAAGCTCCATAGATAGTTGTTAGAATTGTGGGTAGATTGTCAAAAGTCTCGTACGACTTAATGGGTGTTTGCCACGTTGATGGCTAGTACTTATAAAGACTTCCGCTGATTTAACTAATGATGTGTTGCATTTAATTCATAAATTGTTGGAGGCGAATGTTGAACCTGGCGGGTTCAAGTACCATTATTGTGTTGTTTAGGTTCTTCCGATGTTGTTCGTGACGTCGGATGCCGGTCACGTCCAGGGTGGGTTTCGGGTCGTGACAAGCTTGGTATCAGAGCCTAGGTTTAAATACGTCCTAGGATTATTGTTGGTGTCTGTGGAGCTGTGTCTAGTGGAGTTTTCCTTGTGCAGCCTGATCACCTACATGATTGAGAAACTCCCAGGACATTTATAGGTGTTTCCTATTCTTATTGACTCTAGATTGTGCTGTAGAGCCTAAAGTCTTTTTAGGATCGTTCTAATTCGCTCGTTAATTCGTGCCTTGCAGAAATGCCTTTGACGCGATCCAAAAATGGTAAACGAGGACGTCCCGCGAAAGCTAAGCAAAATCTGAGGGGCGCCAATGTTGGTAATGGAAATGATGCTGGAAATCAAGCACCACCTCCAGCACCGCCTGCTCCTGCTGTTCCCGTTGCGGGTGTGCCTGAGATTGGTACTATGCAAACGGCTATTCAAATGTTGACTGCTTTGGTTGCGGCTCAACAGCAGCGTGGAGGTGTGGGACCTCATGGTGGAGGCATATTTAAGCAGTTCCTAGACTTAAAGCCACCAAAGTTCTTTGGGTCACGAGAGGTGGACGACCCCCAACACTTCTTAGATGAGACCTTTAAGGCATTGAGGGCAATGGATGCCCAGGATTCAGAAGCTGTGAGGCTTGCTTCGTATCAGTTGAAGGATGTTGCTCACGTATGGTTTGAGATGTGGGAATCGGAGAGAGGTGACGCTGCTTTAGCTCCGACGTGGGCTGAATTTGAGGAGGCGTTCATGGAAAGGTTCTTGTCTGATGAGGAAAGAATTGCTATGGCTACGAAATTTGAGAAACTGGAGCAGGGTAACAAGTCAGTTTGAGAGTATAGTTTGGAGTTCACTCGTCTGTCAAAGTATGCTTTATACATGATTCCGACTGAAAAGCATAGGTTGACTCGTTTTGTGAAAGGCTTGGTACCACGTATCAAGTCTGCATGTGCTGCTGTTGCTATGTCTCCCACTTGCACCTTCTCATCTCTGGTTGGGTTTGCGGAACAACAAGAAAGTTGGAAAAATGAAGAGAGGGTGGATCGAGATCAGCACAAGAAGGCCCGATCAGCGGGTGGTTTTAGTAGTACTAATTATAAGGGAGGGCAGAGTAAAGTGTATTCTGCACCTGCTCATTCTGGCACCCATTCCCATGCCAGTGTGCCTTCGGGTAGGCAAGGCCAGAAAAATAATAACAATACTGGTAGGTTTTCGCGGGGAAGTAGTCGTCCGCCAGTGTGGGAGGATCGTACCTGTCATCATTGTGGAGTGAAAGGGCATATAAAGAGGAACTGCGGAAAATGGCTACGTGAGATGGCTGCTATGAATAATCAAAAGAATAATTCGCCTACTTCTGCATCTGCTAAAATTCCGTCTGTTGGGAATGCTACCAATAATTATCAGAATGCTCATAATAATGGCAAGGGAAAAGAAATTGCTAATACTTCTAGTGGAGGGACAACTCGACTTTATGGGCTGACTCGTAGGGAGACAGCTGAGTCTTCTGACGCTGTGGTTACAGGTATTCTTACCATCTGTTCTCATGATGCTTACTCATTGATTGATCCGGGTTCAAATTTATCCTATGTGACTCCTTATTTTGCTATTGATATGGGTATGAAACCCGAATCTTTGTTGGAACCCTTTGCTGTTGATACGCCTACAGGTGTTCCTGTTATTGCTTCTAGAGTGTATAGAAATTGTGTTGTTGTGATTAAAGGCCGTGAGTCTGTGGCCGATTTGTATGAACTTGAGATGGTGGATTTTGATGTAATTATGGGGATGGACTGGTTGTCGGCGTGCTATGCTAATGTGGATTGTCGCCATAAGTTGATTCATTTCGCTTTTCCCGATGAGCCCGTTATTGTATGGGAGGGTGAAATTGCCAAGCCAAAGGGTAGATTTATTTCCTATCTTAAGGCTCGTAAGATGATTACTAAGGGGTGTATTTACCATTTGGTTGCTGTTAATGATACAAAAGCCGTAGTACCCGAATTCACATCTGTTCCCATAGTGAGCGATTATCCCAAGGTATTTCGTGAAGACCTTCCTGGTATTCCTCCTGATAGAGTTATTGATTTTGGAATTGATGTTATTCCCGACACTCAACCTATTTCTATTCCACCTTATCGAATGGCTCCAGCGGAGCTAAGGGAATTAAAGGATCAATTGAAGGACTTGTTGGATAAGGGTTTTATCCGACCAAGTTCCTCGCCTTGGGGTGCTCCAGTTTTGTTTGTTAGGAAGAAGGATGGTTCCTTGAGAATGTGTGTTGACTACCGCCAACTTAATAAAGTGACCATTAAGAATAAGTATCCTTTGCCTAGGATAGATGATTTGTTTGACCAACTTCAGGGTGCTAAGTTCTTTTCGAAGATCGACCTAAGGTCTGGATACCATCAATTGAAGATAAAGGAGGAAGATATCCCGAAAACTGCTTTCCGTACTCGTTATGGGCACTTTGAGTTTTTAGTCATGTCGTTTGGCTTGACTAATGCGCCTGCTGCATTCATGGATTTGATGAACCGTGTTTTTAAGCCGTATCTAGACCGATTCATTATTGTGTTTATTGATGACATTTTGGTGTACTCTAAGAATCGTGAAGATCATGCTAATCATTTGAGGATAACTTTGACAACACTTGAGGAGAACGAGTTGTATGCAAAATTTTCTAAGTGTGAATTCTGGCTTGATTCTGTGGCTTTCTTGGGCCATGTGGTAACCGGAGACGGAATTAAAGTAGACCCTCAGAAAATTGCAGCAGTGAAGGATTGGCCTAGACCCACTAGTGCGACTGAAATTCGTAGTTTCTTAGGTTTGGCAGGTTATTACCGAAAGTTTGTGGAAGGTTTTTCATCAATAGCCTCTCCACTAACTAAATTGACACAGAAGACTGCTAAGTTTCAGTGGTCTGAATCTTGTGAAAGAAGTTTTCAAGAGCTTAAGGCAAGATTGACTTCGACTCCTATTTTGACGTTACCTTCGGGGTCTGGTGGATATGTGGTCTATTGTGATGCTTCTAGAATTGGTTTGGGATGTGTGTTGATGCAGAATGGTAAGGTGATTGCGTATGCTTCGCGTCAGTTGAAGAAGCATGAGAAGAACTATCCGACTCATGACTTGGAGTTGGCTGCTGTGGTATTTGCTTTAAAAATTTGGCGTCATTATCTGTATGGTGAGCATTGTGATGTTTTTACTGATCACAAGAGCCTACACTATATCTTCAAACAACGAGAGTTGAATCTCAGACAAATGAGGTGGTTGGAGTTGTTGAAAGACTATGACTTGAACATTTTGTATCATCCTGGTAAGGCTAATGTGGTTGCTGATGCTTTGAGTAGAAAATCTATGGGCACGTTGGCTTATTTGCGTGCTCATGACATGCCCATGGGGAAAGAGATTCGAAGGCTCGCCAGTATTGGAGTTAGGCTTGATGAAACTAAAGATGGAGAGTTAGTGGGAATCACTCCATCACGGTCTGACATTGTGGAAAGAATTAAATCCAAGCAATATGATGATGAACTTTTGGCAAAGCTGAGAGATGGAGTGGAAAGGGGTGAGTACACTTCATTTACGGTTGGGACTGGCGATAGCGTTCTGCGATTACAAGGACGATTGTGTGTTCCCGATGTTGATGGTCTTCGACAAGAACTAATGATGGAAGCTCATAGTTCTAAGTATTCGGTTCATCCGGGATCCACCAAGATGTATAAGGATTTGAAACAACACTATTGGTGGAAGAGTATGAAGGTTGATATTTCTAACTTTGTGGCTAAGTGTTTGAATTGCCAACAGGTGAAGGCCGAACATCAAAGGCCCGGTGGCTTGGCTCAAAACATTGAAATTCCTCAATGGAAGTGGGAGATGATAAATATGGACTTTGTTTCAGGTTTACCTCGCACAAGGGCCAAGTATGATTCAATTTGGGTGATCGTGGATAGACTCACGAAGTCTGCCCATTTTCTTCCTGTAAAGACATCATATGCTGCGGCAGAGTACGCTAAGTTATATTTGAAGGAGATTGTTAGGTTGCATGGTGTTCCGACATCTATCATATCTGACAGAGGTACACAATTTACTGCTCATTTCTGGCAGACGTTTCAAGAAGGTTTGGGGACTAGGGTGAAACTGAGCACTGCCTTTCATCCTCAAACTGATGGGCAAGCAGAGAGAACTATTCAAACTTTGGAGGATATGTTGCGTGCTTGTATAATTGATTTTGGAGGAAGTTGGGATGAACACCTACCTTTGGTGGAATTCGCTTATAATAATAGCTATCAAGCTAGTATTCAGATGGCTCCTTATGAGGCTCTTTATGGGAGGCGTTGTCGGTCTCCAATTGGTTGGTTTGAACCGACAGAAGTAGAGTTGTTGGGTCCTGATTCAGTTCATGAGGCGATCGAAAAGGTAAATCTTATTGTGCAACGACTAAAGACCGCTCAGGGTAGACAAAAGTCGTATACGGACATGAGGCGTAGGGAATTGGAATTTGCTGTTGGTGACAAGGTTTTCTTGAAGGTGTCACCTATGAAAGGGGTAATGCGCTTGGGCAGGAAGGGCAAGCTTAGTCCTCGCTACATCGGTCCTTATGAGATTGTTAAAAGAGTTGGAACGGTAGCATATGAGTTGAGGTTACCGGTTGAGATGTCCATGGTCCATCCGGTGTTTCACATTTCGATGTTAAGGTTGTATAAACCTGACCCTTCTCATGTGTTGAACTATGAAGAGGTTGAGATTGATCAATCCTTATCTTATGAAGAAGAACCAGTTCAGATTTTAGATCGCCAAGTTAGAAGGTTGAGAACAAAGGATGTTGCATCAGTCAAAGTGTTGTGGCGAAATCATAATACTGAGGAAGCTACTTGGGAAGCGGAAGAGGACATGAAGAAGAGATATCCGCACTTGTTCCCTATTTCAGGTATGAGTTAAGTTTTGAACTATTCGTGCGCAAGGTGATTGTGTGGTTAAATTCATGTTGGTTACTTACCTTCCTAGAATACTATCTTCATTCGGGGACGAATGATCTTAAGGGGGGGATAATGTAACACCTCGTGAATTTGAATTAAGTGTGCATATATTAAAAATCTAGTATTAAGATGATATTATATGTATATGAATCCATTCTTGATGAATTCGGGTGGAGAAGGATCGTTTTGAAGTCAAATCAACTAGTGAAGTTCTTAGGGGCTCTGAAATTCGCCTAAGTTTTGGTAGGTCTGTCTTCTGGGCGATTTTCATGAAAATGTGTTGAGAATTTGGAAATACATCCTTGATGAAAGTTGTAGATATTTGAAATAGCTTTCCAACGGTAGGTCGCCCAGCCCGAGCAACATTTTGTACAAAAAGTTATGACCGTTTTACTGAAGACTGTCTTCGCTGGAAGTTTGGTGGCTTCGACGAACCGTCGATCTAATCGACGCTTCGTCGATATGATCGACGATTCGTCGAATGAACCGTCGATTGTGCCTGACTCACTGGAAATTTGACGAATTCGACGGAGTAGATCGACGCTTCGTCGATCTGATCGACGGTTCGTCGAATGAACCGTCGATTGTGCCTGACTCACTGGAAATTTGACGAATTCGACGGAGTAGATCGACGCTTCGTCGATCTGATCGACGGTTCGTCGAATGAACCGTCGATTGTGCCTGACTCACTGGAAAATTGACGAATTCGACGGAACAGATCGACGCTTCGTCGATCTGATCGACGGTTCGTCGTTTGAACCGTCGATTGTGCCTGACGGGCTGAAAATTTATAAGTTGCCAAATTTTAGTTTTTCTTCCATTCTTTTCACTCTCAAAACCCTAAGGACGAAAATCATTCCCCAAGCCTCCAACACTAAGGTAAGAACATCTTAATCATTGATTATCAATCCTAACAATAAACCCATGATTCTTAACATGATTCTTGTGACAAAAACCTAGGGTTGCAACATAATTCTTTCCAAAGGGATTCAAGCTAGGGTTTGGGTGTTCTTCATTAGAAAGTGAATTGTTAAACCTTGTTTAACAAAGTAAGGTATGTCTCTCTTTTAAGAACTTATTTTGAATGAAAATCACTTTTGAATCTATGGGTAGAAGTATGAATTTTTTTTTCAAGATTTTTTTTTAGGAATTAAAGGAAAACTAACCTTTTCATGTTTCTTGAACTCTAATTCATGTCTAAATGGTGGTTAATGTGTGTGAGGGGACAAACCCACATTTAAACCTAGATTGTAACAAACCCTATAGAGGTATGAGATATTGTGAATGTTTTTCTTCTATGAGAGATGCGTAATGATGATGGTTAAGGGTTGGTAATGACATATTCATTGATGAATTTGGGACATGGAAATCTTTTGTAAAGAAGTTATATGTTTTCAAACCGTTGATTGGAATGACTTATTCCTTCGATATGGCTTAATGAATTTTAATGTTATTAATGGTGTGACTACTTTGAGATAAATTGTAAATCGGCTTCTATGCCATGAATCTTGTTGTTGTATTTGCCTTGCTATTCGGGAGGAAGAGTAGCCACTATGGATCCTAGTGCATTAATTGCCTTGCCATTCGGGAGGAAGAGTGGCCACTTCCGGGTTCGCTACCTGGGGGTGCATTAATTGCCTTGCTATTCGGGAGGAAGAGTAGCCACCGTGAAGTCATGTTCCGGTGTATTACGAAATGTTGATGATATTGAGTTGGGCTCATATAGGCGATTGTGATATCCATCTTTATTATGAAATTGGTATTTATGCCAGATTGATTTAAAGCTTAATTGAAACTGGTATTTTGAAATGGCTTATTAAACTGTGCAATAAGTGATATTAAGACTCATAAAGTGGAATAACAGTTTGTATACTATCTTTTTCGGAACTGATTTCTTTATGTATTATTATATTTATGTCTATATTACTTATTGTCCCCGAGGCACTCACTGAGTACGAAGTACTCAGGCATACCATTGTTGTTTTTGGATGGTATGTTAGGTAACGGAGAAGAGCAGGTTCTTGACACTTCAGGCGCTTAGAAAGGACTCGCTGTTGCTGCTGATTTGGTGAGCCCACATCATTGTTCATGGGACACTTCCTGTTTCATTTATTATTTTAGATTTCCGGGCTGCGTCCCGAAGTTTGAGGATTGTTATGTCTCTTAGAAGCTCCATAGATAGTTGTTAGAATTGTGGGTAGATTGTCAAAAGTCTCGTACGACTTAATGGGTGTTTGCCACGTTGATGGCTAGTACTTATAAAGACTTCCGCTGATTTAACTAATGATGTGTTGCATTTAATTTATAAATTGTTGGAGGCGAATGTTGAACCTGGCGGGTTCAAGTACCATTATTGTGTTGTTTAGGTTCTTCCGATGTTGTTCGTGACGTCGGATGCCGGTCACGTCCAGGGTGGGTTTCGGGTCGTGACAGGTCCACATGTCGAGATTTTTTTTTAGAACATGTGACAAGTTATATGAATAATATATGAGAAGTTAAACACAACCCAAGAAGGATCCTTGAGCCAAATCAAAGTGAAAGCCCTCCAAAATAATATTTTTAAGATACGTTTTCGGGTGATTTGATTTCGGGAGGTCATAACCCTATCGTCCTTTGGGAATTTGGGAAAACTCCCAGAATGAAAGTTGTAGATAATTGAAATATCTTTCCAACCATAGGTAGTGGGTCTTCATGTGACATCGGGATAAGGAGATATGTCCATTTTAAGGCAGAAAGGTCAAGCTGGGCAATGAATTCGGCCCAACCCGATTCCAAGTCGGGTCAGCCCATTTTCTTTGCCATTTAATGAAAAAATTCGGCCTTCTCTTTCATTTTCAGACCTCAACAAACCCAGAAATTTCAGAGGTAGAGAGAGAGAGGAGAGATAGAGAAAGAAACCAAGTTTTGACCACAATCTAAGCCCCGAATCGCGAAGCTCCTGAAGAGAAAAGTGTTGTACGTCGCGTTGCCTTCAATTTGAGCTAAAAATCATCCAAGAAAGAGAGGGTGGAAGTGGTTGCTGCAAAATTAAGGTAAGATTAAGGTCCATTTTTCATTGTTAACAAGTTTATTTAGAGTTTTAACGGATTAGAACGGAGAAAATAGCATTATAAACTCGTTTGTTGTTTTGTTGGGATTTATGAATTAAGGGGCTGTTTTAGGTGGATTAAATGGATGGAATTAGCTGAGTTATGATGTATAATAATTGTTGACATTGTTGTTGAAGTTGTTGATAAGTTGTTGTTCTTGAATTTGGGAGAATAAAGTGTATAAAGATATTGTATACAAAGCGTATAGCGGGCTGTTTTGTGCCGATATTTGGGGCTGTTTTATGTAATTTTCGTGGTTGTTTATTGACAATATTTTGGGGCTGTTTTATGTAATTTTCGTGGCTGTTTTATGACAGAATTTTGGAGCTGCTTCATGTATTTTTCGTGGTTATTTTGTGACTATATTTTGGAGCTGTTTGGTATAACATTTGTGGCTGTTTTGCGATGATATTTTGGGGACTGTTTTATGGTCGTTATGGACTGTTTTATGGGCTGGAATATCGGGGGATTGTTAAGTTTACAGGGGAAATGCTGCCCAATTTTCTCTAGAATTTACGACGCGTTCTTATAATCTATTAACTAATGTTAATATGAATTCTCCCGTGAAGGTAACAACGTGACATTGGGGAGAGCAAGTGAACGATAACATAGCTAAACGACAAAGGTATGTGAGGCTAGTCCTTTCTTTCGAATGGCATGAATCCTATAGCACAAGTTCTTTTCCTCTTCATGAGTTCCTATTTTCCGGAAAGCTAGAAGCCTAAGTCCATAAATGTCTATATAAGATAAGAGATAAGAGATATGATATGATGATGCCATATTGATAATGATGCTATTTATTTCTTACACCCACCTTATGTACTAATTCCTTCAAGGTGAGGCAGAATGTCAATAATTGCTCCATAATGAAATCGGGGGATCACGACCTTACGCCACCCCGACAGAGTATAGTTAATCTTGAGTCTTATGCATGTACTATGATAAGCATATTATGATAAGCATATTATTACAAGTATTTTTTATGAGCATGTCATGATCATATTACACCGCGCCTAGTTGGCCGGACAGTCACCGCCAAGACGGGCAGCTATACGGATACACCATGACCTTTTGGCATGGGCAGACACCACTAGTGGGCGGCATGAGATGGTACCCCGGACGCGGGAGGCCTGGACGCGGGCTAATGTTATTGATTATTACACTGTTCCGATATGGACGGGCAGCTTACATATTATGCATATATGAAATTATGATGAGTATGAGTAAGACAACATGCATTACTTCTTTTATGATTGTCATTCAGATTCAGATGTTTCACATTGATGTTCACATTATATTAACATTGTCTTTCTTTATTATTTATGCCTCTCATACTCAGTACAATGTTCGTACTGATGTCCGTTTTCTTTCGACGCTGTGTTCATGCCCACAGGTAGACAGGGAGGTGAGCTTGGTCCAGACCCTTAGTAGCTGTCAGCTGATTGAGAGCACTCCATTGTCCGGAGGTGCTTATGATTCTTCTTTTGGTATATATGCATATTTTGGGCACGACGGAGTCTTGTTCCGTCTATATGTTTAGTATGTCAGTAGAGGCTCGTAGATACGCAGTGTGGGTCAGATGGTCTCACAAGATGTTATTATTATGTATATATTATTTTGATGGCCGAGAGGAAAATGTATATAAGTATTTATGTTTCTATATAAAATATGATTTTCCTACAATTCGTGTGTAAAATTGGTAAAAGGGCATTAAATGAGTAAGATGAGTATTAGAACGAGTGGTGCTCGGTGGCTAGCCCCGGGTACCCATCACGGCCCCTAGCTGGGTCGTGACAGCTGCTCTATGTTGGTCCATGAAGTGTTGCATTTTAGCCATTTCTTTCTGCTTTATTTATGGTCATGAACTGCTGTATTTACAGCCACTTTAAAAAAAGTACCTTTTAGGTCTCATAGTTTGTTAAAACTTAATTTCCGAACATGTTTAAATGTAAACGAGAGTCGAGATTATTTGAAAAACAAAGTATATGATGATGGTGTATAAACCATGCTGCTGAACTGTTGGTTGTGACTAAGTGTTAACATATCTCGTAGATTGTTATGGTTCCCTTGGCCGATCCTATAAGCGTTTCTTCAGGCCATACATTTGAATGCCACTGTGTTCATGCCTGTAAATCTCTATCATTTACACCAGGAATCGTTAAAAAAAAAAATTGAGGTCTTCGCATTACAATTTTTTGGCCAGTCGAATTGCTTTTGGCCATTATCCTTGTTGCAGACCAATAAAACAGCTTCATCTTATCATACATTTGATATCGATATTTGTTTTCAAGGCTCCACTGGTGCTGATACAAGGGCGTGTTTCTGAGACTCATTGAATATTTGTTATTTCTTCATTTTCTTTCCTCACCCTTTTTTGACAGTACTTTATTTTTTATATCTTTTGCTACTGTTATTAAGCAACAATAGTTTAAGTTCCCTTTGTTTTATCCGATTACATATGAAATTTGTCTCTTGAGGTGAAAACTTCCCTTGTCTGATGAAAACATTATTGTGGTTATTTGTCTAATGCAATCAGGTAGTCCTGCTAAAAGAAAAATCTTTCAGCTAGTAATTGGTTAGCATAAGTTCTTTAATTTTCTCCTTTATTTGATATTTGTTTTAATCAGGTTTTCTTTGTAATCCTTTACATTTTCTTTTCTTTGTTTGCATGAACACCGGAGCCGAAGAGTCTCACTTTGAGACTCGAAGATGCCGCTATCACACAGAGTCAGTACGATATCTACCATCAACTCTCTCTTACATGGCCTAAGCGGCATCTTGCAGAGCATTCATACCGCACGTGGAAGTCGAAAATGGCTTTCATTATTCTACGATACCATTTTTGATTATCTGTTGGTGTGGCTAATATTTATTTTTTATTATATATTTACTGCTTCTTAAAACTCGGAATTAGCGTGAGATACTAGTTGGAATATTCTATAGGTTTTCTTTAGGCAGTAGTGAAGAGTACCTGTTATCATATAGAAAGGGGCAATTAGACAAAGATTTTAATTTGGAGGAGGTTATGTCAGGTATATTAGGTGAAGTCATTTGGATCCTTTTTGGCACGTCTCAACCTTTTCCATGTCAAAACTCTATATTTTTCATAAAAATAAAATGGCGTCAGCAACATTTTCAAAAAAAAAAAAAATGAGCTTTCAAAACGTGAGTCCTCATTAGACGTCTTTAATCCATCTTGGAATATGAACTTTATAAATGACTTTCTGGGCTGACCATGCAAAATTTGATATCCTTTAGTTCACTATCTAATCACAGTCTACTACTGCTATTTTTCAATGACTAAATTTATGTTATTCTAAATCACTACTCTAAATTAGTTGGACGTTTTCGCAAGATCTATATTTCTAGCCTTAATTAAATAACATAAGTCCGGTCGGTCAACCATTGTAAATGGGTCTTAAAGGATGCCTAATACCTTCCCTTTAGACTAATTGAACCCTTACCTAGAATCTTAAGTTTCGCAGACCTTATACAGAGTTAACTTTAAACATAACTTTAATAAATTTAGGTGTCCTAATTCACAGTAAATAATTAGGTGGCGACTCCTTAAAACAAACAAAAACAGGAATCTCCAATATGTCGTACTTCTAGTTTAACCCGGTTAAAAGGGGGTATGACAGCTTGGCGACTCCACTGGGGAACTAAACCTAGGTTCTATCCATAATGGACTTAGATTTAATTAGGCTTTGTGTGCTAACTTAGTTACTTTATTTGCCTAAACTGTTTTACATGCTACAAATTGTGTGCGTTATTAATTGTTGTTTGATATAAACTGTCTAAGTGTTACTGCTTTGATAAATTGTCATTCCGTTCATATTTCTTTCACTTCTGGAAAACTCACACTATCACACGTACACGCGAGGTGTGTTTTGCGCACCCGCAAATTTCTTTCGTAGAATCCAAATTTTAGGAGAGTTGGCGTATGCGCGGGGTGCCCGAGTAACGGGGACCGCGTAGCCTTCTCACTCGAGTAGTCCGCTCGGAAACCTTGTGTCTAGTAAACCCACTCTTAGTCAACCTAGAATAGAGCTAAACCAACACCCTTTATTAAGAGCATCCATCTCATAACCTAAGAGGTTTAATACCCTTGGTGTATTAAACCCATTAGACGACTTTACCCAAGCGTCCAAGCGGGTTCACAACCCCAAGTGACAATAATCATACTTTATATGCATGTTTGAAGGATAACTGTGCCTAAATATTGACTATTTGCTCTAATTAATTAAACTTTAGGAAGGAGGGAATGACTAACGTTTCTATGACAGGTATGCATTTGCATCGGAGTACAATAAATGACGAAGATCAAGGGCACCACAAATGGAGCTGGAAGTTAGGCATAAAAATTTTATTTACTTTATTTAGATTAGGAAACACTTTATGTTGTATTCATTTGACGTGTAATAAATATTACATTATTTTGTACTTTATTTTTTGAGAAATAGAATCTGTTTAAATTAATCAAAGCAACGGGATGACATATTATGGCACACTTTACCCTTCAAACAACGTTAGGCCCACCTCTGGCACAAAGAGGTCAAATGCATATTAGGACGCGTTATTATTTATAATCGTTTACATCTGTTTGACAATTTGTTTGACTCTATTTGATGAATTATTTGCCACCTGCCTTACTCGACTTTACGTGACCATGACTTTACCTAGATATGTTCATGAAATTAACATCGTTTATACTGTATGTTTATTTTATCTTATTCCCAAACAGAGAGTTGATTCGTGTTGACACTCGATGGCCGACCATCCTTACGTCACGAGGTCAAAGACGTCATCGTTACCTGAACGTAGTTGGGTTGTTCAAGGAAATGAAATTACCATGTCTGATCCGGCCGCATCTATTTCAACTGGTGTGGAAAACATCGTGATCTCTAGCGATCCGCCCGAGACCTCCGAACACGGAACTGCTATTCAACGGGATGAACATATCGCCCGCCTGACTCAAGAAATTGAGAATCTACGTGGAGAACTAAATCGGGTTAGGGACTTGACCAATTTATCCATCACACTCCAAAATTCACCTCCTGAACCTAGAAATACTGCACCAGACCCACCTCGTTTCCCATCACTCGAATCCCCAGTTCCTGAGCATTTTCCTCCTCAAAACAATGCACCTACCAACATCAACTTACCTCCGATCACACCCGCAAATCCACCAAATCCATCATCCGCCTATACACCCCCGCAAATCCACCAAATCCAACATCCGTCTATACTCCCCCACAAAGTCAACCAACCACTTACACTAACTATACTCCTCCACAAAGTCAACCACCCACCTACACTAACTATACTCCTCCACAAAATCAACCACCCACCTACACTACTTATGCTACTCCTAATCCACCACCTATCAACCCACCAAATCAATCACTAGGTCATACTCCTTACATTCCTTTACCCGCCAACACTAATCCACTACCCACGACCACTCCTCTAAACCCACCAAATCAACCACCTATAAACACCAATTATAACACACCACCTCTTGTCCAAAACACCCCCATCGTCCAAACTTATCCAACCCAGCATATACACGGGGCACACTTTGTCACCCCTAATGCACAATATGTTCCTCCGGTATATGCCGCAGAAACACAAGCCTTTACCAACCCAGTAACGGTCAGGTTCCAACCCGAGGTAGATCAATACAAAGAAATGGAAAAGGATGCAAAGGCAGGGGCAGATAACACATTGCTAAAAGAGATCCACAGTCTCAAAGAAGCAATGAGAAACCTTCAAGTTGCTAGGGGAACCAAAAGTGTAGAATACGAAGATCTCTGTGTTCAACCTGACGTCGATTTACCCGTAGGCTACAAACCGCCAAAATTTGATACGTTCAATGGAACAGGCGACCCTCATACACACTTGAGGGCTTATTGTGACAAACTGGTTGGAGTGGGCAGAGACCAGAACATAAGGATGGAGCTCTTCATAAGAAGCTTATCTGGCGAAGCACTTACTTGGTATACACAACAGGACGTCCGTAAATGGCGTGGTTGGAGTGACATGGCGCAAGACTTTATGGACAGATTCAGTTTTAACACCGATATCACGCCAGATAGAGTTTACATGACTAAGTTAACCAAGAAATCAGCTGAGACATTCCGCGAGTATGCGTTACGTTGGAGGTCAGAAGCGGCCAGGGTTCAACCTCCGATGAATGATAGAGAAATGACTGCTACCTTCATTGAATGCCAGACTGGCATATTTTACGAGAAAATGATAGGTATGATGGGACAAAAATTCACAGAAGTTGTTCGAATGGGAGAAGCCTTAGAAGACGGAATCAAATCGGGGAAAATTCAGGATCTTATTACTTTACAAGCAATAAACAAAGCTATTCAATCTGGTTCTATCAACGGGGTTAAAAAGAAGAAGGAAGATGTCACTGCAGTCATGAACGCCCAAGGGCATGAGCCGAGCCAAGTCATTCCATACTTTAACCACCCACAACAACCTTTCTACCCTTACCACTACCCTGAACCCTACCAAGCTCCACTATCTCCTTACCCTGTCTACAACACCCAAGCTAACTACTACCAACCCCGAGCACCTCCACATCAAAACCCACGTCCATATCAACCCGTCCAAGCTCCAACTTACCAAAGTCGACCACATGCTGCACCTAGAGCTCGTCCAAACCTTGATACCAAGAACACCCGTAACTACACTCGGATCGCTGAACCCTTGGCTCAATTGTTCGAAAGAATGAAAGCTGCGGGCGTAATACAACCAATTGAAGGGAAAATTCCCGATCCTATCCCAAAATGGTTTGATGGTTCCTAGCGCTGTGCCTACCATTCTGGAGTTGCTGGGCACGCCATTGAAGATTGCTATGGGTTTAAAAACAAAATCGAAGCCCTGATTAAGGAAGGAGTAATCCAGCTCGCTGAAGCTAAGCCCAATGTGGTCAACAATCCTTTGCCTGCTCACAAAGATGCCAAGATTTGAAGGAGTCCAGTACGGAAAGGGACATATCATCAAATTTTGTCGTTCCCGTGAACAATCCAAAGACAAACACACATGAAGATTACTGCTACAACTACTCACAACATCGAGACACCTATCACACGAAGTGCCGAACCAGGGGAAATTATGGAGAATTGGATTTGTACTCCATCCCCGATTCGCCGGGAGTCTTGGTAGCATGAACATGTAGTGAACTCGTTTTCTTTTATTGATGCTTGAACCGTACCCAAAATTTTGTTTGTTTTGCTTCATCTTGGGGAAGCTTGAATTGCAAAACTATGAATGCATTTCTGATTTTCCTTAATCATCTATTTTCTACTTTATTTATCAAAACTGTCAACTCTACGATTGTGACATGAAATGTACGAATAAGACAACATACATCCCAAGAGAATAACAAAGAAACTAGGGGACAAGACAAGATTCCACTCAAAAGAATTGAAATAGCCGATAGGTGATAACATAAGCCTGAAAGCTAGCAATCCAAGAAGAGATCAAGGGACGACGTTAGGTGAGACAACCTAGTTTGCAACCTTTCCTTTAACAACCCCATACGAACTACGCTTGACCTGATTCCTTGGTGGATACGTAGGCAGCCCACATAGGGACTCAGTCATACTAGTTTAGAGTTTTTCCCATTTTTGCATGCTTACGAACTACGTTCCGACCTGATTCCCATGGTGGGATACGTAGGCAGCCCACATAGGGTTCGGTTGCTTTATAACAGAAAATCCAAAAAAAAAAAAACTTATACAAAGAAAACCACATAGGGCCTGATTCCCTCGGCGGGATTCGTAGACTATCAACATACAGGTCCGTCACACTTAGATAAAAATCCAACAAATCTTTTACCATTTATATAACAGAACTACGCTGACCTGATTCCCATGGCGGGATACGTAGGCAATCCAGATCGGGTTCGGTCCCTTATTAGAAAATTTTAAACCATTCTTATATACTTTACGAACTACGTTCCGACCTGATTCCCATGGTGGGATACGTAGGCAGCCCACATAGGGTTCGGTTGCATTATAACAGAAAATTAAAAAAAAATCCTTATACAAGGAGAACTATGCTTAGCCTGATTCCCTCGACAAGATTCGTAGACTATCAACATACAGGTCAACCATATTTAGATAGAAATCCTACAAACCTTTAGCCATTTACATAACAGAACTACGCTGACTTGATTCCCATGGCGGGATACTTAGGCAATCCACATCGAGTTCGGTCCCTTTTATTAGAAAACTTCAGACCATTTTATGTATTTACGAACTACGTTCTGACCTGATTCCTTTGGTGGGGTACGTAGGCAACCTATACAAGGTTCGGTCACACCACAACATAAATTTAACATACCCTTCTGAACCCAAAACTGGGGCATATTTTGAAAATATATAGACAAAAGAACGGTTGGACATCGACAAGATTAAGGCTACCAGATAGGAAGTATTATAGACCAATTACTTTAGAAGTGTCACAATCTGAAGTTGGCAGAAATATTTTACAACTTGCATACATATTTTCATATATATCTTTCCTTACATACATACATTTACATATACATATTTCACAACTTATATACGTATAGTACATTTCCTTATACATATACTTACATACCTACCTTTCAAATGAAATACTTTCTTGTAATTGTTTCACTACTGTTCACCTACCGAGGCTTGAACGGAGATCACAAGATCCAAACAAACAAGACGAATGGAGATCCAACAACGTCAAGCTTCGAGTCAACACGAATCAACTTCCCCTCCCAAACTAAGAATTTTTTCTTTGAGTGCAGGAACTTAAAATCGCGAGATCAACAGTCAAGTCTATCAATCAGGGCCATTGTGGCCTCGACTCAAAAGCCATACGGCTTTACTTCCAACCTTATCTTTTAATTTATTTTTATCAAAATAATTTTATAACTTTATACACCTGTTTTGTAGGCTGACGAGATTGAAGGCGAATTAAATCAGGATTACGTGTCCTAAATTTGGCCTGTCACGATACCATCAACATCATGAGCCAGACGGCTATTCCACCACTTTACTCCATACTTTATCAATTATTTTATCATATACTTTACCAGCTTTAACCATTTCACTTTGAACTTTGCAGGAATCATTGTTAAGTTTCCAAAGACAGCTGAAGGCATCTCCCAAGACCGCTGGAGGCATCAATATCACACCCCGAGGATAACTATACATTTTAGGCTCGTCCGCCTTTAATAGGACATCATTTATTCAAAAGCATCGCACTGCATATGCACTACTGCTTTCAAATGCCCGCACTGCAAAAACACCGCCCTGCATATGCACTACACCGGCATTGCATTATTACTTTCAAATGCCCGACAAATGGACAACATCATTGTTCGCAAACGCACAACATTTAGGATCGTCCACCTTTAATAGGACACTTTAGGATTGTCCGCCTTTAATAGGACACTTTAGGCTCGTCCGCCTTTAATAGGACATTTAGGTTCGTCCGCCTTTAATAGGACACTTTAGGATTGTCCACCTTTAATAGGACACTTTAGGCTCGTCCGCCTTTAATAGGATATTATTTCTTTAAATGCCTCACACGACATATGCATCATGTCCTCGAAAACTACCGGAGACATGCTTGGGTTTGTCCACCCTAAAATAGGACATTTTAGGCTCGTCCGCCTTTAATAGGATATCATCTCTTTAAATGCCTCACACGGCATATGCATCATGTCCTCGAAAACAACCGGAGACATGCTCGGGTTCTTCCACCCTAAAATAGGATATGTGGGTTCTTCCACCCTAAAATAGGATATGTGGGTTCGTCCACCCTAAAATAGGATACATTGGGTTCGTCCACCCTAAAATAGGACATATTGGGTTCTTCCACCCTAAAATAGGACATATCGGGTTCTTCCACCCTAAAATAGGATACTTGGGTTCGTCCACCCTAAAATAGGATATATTAGGTCATTCTACCCTAAAATAAGAATTCACATATTTATCTTGAATTTTACAGGATTGGCGTCGAGTCTCTGAAGACAACCGGGGGCATCATTCGGCTATACAGTCTCATATGCATAAGCTAGACGGCTACACTATGACACTACTCTCTACCTTATCATTCACTTTACCAATGCTAACGATTTTACATTGAACCTTACAGAAATTATCATTAAGCCTCCGAAGACAACCGGAGACATATCATCAAGTCCCCGAAGACAACCGGAGACATATCATCAAGTCCCCGAAGACAACCGGAGACACATTGTCAAGTCCCCGAAGACAACCGGAGACATAGCATCAAGTCCCCGAAGACAACCGGAGACGCATCATCAAGTCCCCGAAGACAACCGGAGACATAGCATCAAGTCCCCGAAGACAACCGGAGACATAGCATCAAGTCCCCGAAGACAACCGGAGATGCATCATCAAGTCCCCGAAGACAACCGGAGACATAGCATCAAGTCCCCGAAAACAATCGGAGACATAGCATCAAGTCCCCGAAAACAACCGGAGACATAGCATCAAGTCCCCGAAAACAACCGGAGACGTAGCATCAAGTCCCCGAAGACAACCGGAGACATAGTATCAAGTCCCCGAAAACAACCGGAGACGTAGCATCAAGTCCCCGAAGACAACCGGAGACATAGCATCAAGTCCCCGAAGACAACCGGAGACATAGCATCAAGTCCCCGAAGACAACCGGAGAATATCATCAAGTCCCCAAAGACAACCGGAGACACATCATCAAATCTCTAAGGACAACCGGAGATATATCATCAAGTCCCCGAAGACAACCGGAGACATAACATCCAGTCCCCGAAGACAACCGGAGACATCACATGGATACACGGCCTCATACACATAAGTCAGACGGCTACACTATGACTTTACTCTCTACTTTATCATTCACTTTACCAATTCTAATGACTTTACCAACTCTAATGACTTTACCTTGAACTTTACAGGAATTATCATTAAGTCTCTGAAGACAACCGGAGACATCATTTGGCTGTACGGCCTCATCAGCATATAATTGAGTCCCGACAACAACCGGAGACATCACGTGGCTACACAGCCTCACCTGCATAAGCCAAACGGCTATACACTTACTTTACTCCCTACTTTATTACTTTACTTTATCATCCACTTTACCTACTTTAACGACTTTACCTTAAATTTCGCAGACATCATCTATCATCAAGTCCCGGAAGACAGCCGGAGGCCTTATCACTATCATCTTCAAATGCAACTAGAGATATCATAACATCCTTATCATACGCATCACACATTCATTCAAGTCCCTGAAGACAACCAGAGACAACATTGGCCACACGGCTTCATTTTCATTCCCACACTCATATTTACTATCATTTTACACTCTTTATAATTTCAACTTTATTACTAATTTTGACATGAATTTCAGTTTTGGCAGAAAGTACAACTTGCAGAGGCGCAACACAACGTGGAACTTTATCTTACGCAGTGAACTGGGGCAAATTTGATGAAGAGGAATATCAAACTCATAAGCAAAGGTCTCGGATCTACTCTCGAACTCAATTCCGCCTATGTCCACAAAAATGTGATACGTAGGTTAAATTCTCTTTCACATCCTCCACTAAAACTCTACTAAATCTACTCTTTTCACAATCTCATGTTCCTTTCTACACCCCCAGTGTCTCCATAACTCAACACTGGGGCATCTTTGAAGAATTTACATCGTGCCCATTAGAGTCCTACTCAAAGGTGTGTTGCGCGCCACATTTATAATTAGGAGGCTATAAACATATGTTCCATTCTCGTCGCCTGTCCACAACCCTTACAAAATTATAAATCCATAAATAATTCTCTCCACAGGTTCGACCACAATTCCTTCTGCCTTCATAATATTTTCCACCAATTCTCCTAACCCATATTTTCTAAAATTCATGTTTGTCGGTCGGAACAAAATTGGCTACTACGTCAACTTCTTCGCCCGAAGATTCTTACATCATCTCCGGTCGAAGAGGGGCATCTGTTGACACCCAATTTTGTCCCTCTTTTATTTAATTTACTCGGGTTTCTAAATTTACTGACGAGCTAAATACTTTATTTTTCACAATATTTTATTGCTACTACTATTAACATCGCTACTTTTATTTTCAACATTACGAGCATTACTTTATCACAAATTTTAAATGGTTCGCCATCATTTCATTTTCGGGCGGACTCATTAAATTAATTATACTTTATCAAGTCCTTTATTTTCTACATATAAATCATTAATTATCATAATATATTTTGCACTAGTTATTAAAGTAGAAGCCCAAGAATAATTAAATAGAGGAGGAAGGATCAATAATTTTCAGCCAAATAAATAACCCACATTTTAATACCCAACCCACATTTTCAATCCACATTTTAGCCCAACTAAAATACTCAACAGACCAGCCTAATTCCATTTTTTACCCGACCCGGTCCGGCCCAATCCCTTATTCTTTACCCTAAATCCCTAACCTCTTTCTCTTTCTCTTTTCTCTTCACAGCCGCCGCTCACCCTCCTCCCATCTCCCTTTCTTTCTCCTCTTCTCTTCTCTCCTCACACTCCTCTCCACTCCCACACTCTCTCCCACTCACCACTGTCCCCCACGCCTCTGTCTCCTCTATCCCCCGCTCCTCTCTTTCATACGCTCCTCTCTCTCCTCACTCTATAAAAGTACAAGAATTATTCAGTGTTTAGGGGGCGATTTTCAGATTTTTGGGAGGGATTCAGTATTTGGACAACAAAATTACTCAAATTTTTAGACAAGTTTTGTTTAGCGTTCTTCAGGAAACGATTATTCAGCGTTTCCCAGAGCTTACCCTCACATTTCGTACACTTTTTGATCAATCATCATCTGTTCTTGAACATTTACTCGACATAAACTTTCGGGTCTGTTTCAATCTGAGGTTCGAATCGTTTGTCGTGTTCGGGTCTATTCATAACGAGAGAGTAGATTCGACGACCTCGACGACCCCATTTCACTGTACGCGAAACAGGCATGGTAATTGGCTCATTTAGGTGTACTTTAGCCATTTTGCTGTTGCATTTTGGAGTTGAAACTGCTGCTGCATTTTAGCCATTCCGCTGCTCTATGTTGGTCCATGAAGTGTTGCATTTTAGCCATTTCTTTCTGCTTTATTTATGGTCATGAACTGCTGTATTTACAGCCACTTTAAAAAAAGTACCTTTTAGGTCTCATAGTTTGTTAAAACTTAATTTCCGAACATGTTTAAATGTAAACGAGAGTCGAGATTATTTGAAAAACAAAGTATATGATGATGGTGTATAAACCATGCTGCTGAACTGTTGGTTGTGACTGAGTGTTAACATATCTCGTAGATTGTTATGGTTCCCTTGGCCGATCCTATAAGCGTTTCTTCAGTCCATACATTTGAATGCCACTGTGTTCATGCCTGTAAATCACTATCTTTTACACTAGGAATCGTTAAAAAAAAAATTGAGGTCTTCGCATTACAATTTTTTGGCCAGTCGAATTGCTTTTGGCCATTATCCTTGTTGCAGACCAATAAAACAGCTTCATCTTATCATACATTTGATATCGATATTTGTTTTCAAGGCTCCACTGGTGCTGATACAAGGGCGTGTTTCTGAGAGTCATTGAATATTTGTTATTTCTTCATTTTCTTTCCTCACCCTTTTTTGGCAGTACTTTATTTTTTATATCTTTTGCTACTGTTATTAAGCAGCAGTAGTTTAAGTTCCCTTTGTTTTATCCGATTACATATGAAATTTGTCTCTTGAGGTGAAAACTTCCCTTGTCTGATGAAAACATTATTGTGGTTATTTATCTAATGCAATCAGGTAGTCCTGCTAAAAGAAAAATCTTTCAGTTAGTAATTGGTTAGCATAAGTTCTTTAATTTTCTCCTTTATTTGATATTTGTTTTAATCAGGTTTTCTTTCTAATCCTTTACATTTTCTTTTCTTTGTTTGCATGAACACCGGAGCCGAAGAATCTCACTTTGAGACTCGACGACGCCGCTATCACACGGAGTCAGTACGATATCTACCATCAACTCTCTCTTACATGGCCTAAGCGGCATCTTGCAGAGCATTCATACCGCACGTGGAAGTCGAAAATGGCTTTCATTATTCTACAATACCATTTTTGATTATCTGTTGGTGTGGCTAATATTTATTTTTTATTATATATTTACTGCTTCTTAAAACTCGGAATTAGCGTGAGATACTAGTTGGAATATACTATAGGTTTTCTTTAGGCAGTAGTGAAGAGTACCTATTATCATATAGAAAGGGGCAATTAGACAAAGATTTTAATTTGGAGGAGGTTATGTCAGGTATATTAGGTGAAGTCATTTGGATCCTTTTTGGCACGTCTCAACCTTTTCCATGTCAAAACTCTATATTTTTCATAAAAATAAAATGGCGTCAGCAACATTTTCAAAAAAAAAAAAAAAATGAGCTTTCAAAACGTGAGTCCTTATTAGACGTCTTTAATCCATCTTGGAATATGAACTTTATAAATGACTTTCTGGGCTGACCATGCAAAATTTGATATCCTTTAGTTCACTATCTAATCACAGTCTACTACTGCTATTTTTCAATGACTAAATTTATGTTATTCTAAATCACTACTCTAAATTAGTTGGACGTTTTCGCAAGATCTATATTTCTAGCCTTAATTAAATAACATAAGTCCGGTCGGTCAACCATTGTAAATGGGTCTTAAAGGATGCCTAATACCTTCCCTTTAGACTAATTGAACCCTTACCTAGAATCTTAAGTTTCGCAGACCTTATACAGAGTTAACTTTAAACATAACTTTAATAAATTTAGGTGTCCTAATTCACCGTAAATAATTAGGTGGCGACTCCTTAAAACAAACAAAAACAGGAATCTCCAATATGTCGTACTTCTAGTTTAACCCGGTTAAAAGGGGGTATGAGTTATGGTATGTATATATATATATGTTTATGTATCGAATACCTTTATGTTGGCTCCTTTTCCGCGAGCAGACGTTTTTGAGTTATGGTATGTGATGTCCCAGTAACAGATAAGTCATGTGACTTCGGCTTACGGGTCGGAGCCTGTCATACTCCTCGTCGGGGTGTGACAATTGTAAGGGGGAGGTATTAAGAGTTTAATTCCTAGGTTGCAATAGGTTGTAATATGAAGTTACTCATTTATAATGAAGTTTGAGCAAATCCTACTGCAGTGGGTCATAGTTTTTAATCCCTTGAGCAAGGAGTTTTTCACGTAACTATCCTGTGTTATTTACTTTCTGTCGTACTCAGGGGAACAAATAGAGGACCTGATTCTCCCTGGTTCTTTATACTGTTTGGTGAACTCTTATATTTTATCACATCACATTGTCTCCCATAAGTTGATCAAATTGCGCTAAAGCAGGACCATACTTTTAATATTTATACATTCGCACCCTCTTTTTTTGTGTCCCTCAACAAAAATTCTGGCAGGGAGTGCTTTCGAGTAAATTCCCTACAAAGGTCACTGATGTTTTGAGAATTGCTTACTAATATCACTTTTATTTATTAAGACTAGAATATCACTCAGCTATCACTATTTTCTTCAAAATATACTAAACGCCATAAAATCTTCATTCTCTCCTAGTTGTTATGTCATGTTACATTAAAAATTAATTTTTTAATAATAAATTTATTTAGGGAAATCTACATGGTATAGAGAACATTAGGGCTTATTTATATTTAGTAGTTATACTTTGCCCAAATTACATCTAATAGCTAAATTTTGTATGTTAATTACACAAGATAACTAATTCAAAACCATCTTCTATTATTTCATTGTATCAATATTTTCCCTCAACACCCTCTCTCTTCTTGTTACACCTTGGAAATTTCCCCCGCTAGCGTACAGTGATTAGGCTAATGAAGGGTATGACGTATATGGTGTTTTGACGAGGGACAACGTCCTTTAGACTGGTATTGAGGTGTTAAACAATTGTTAAGAAGGTTCCATAAGGGTCGGAGATGAAGCGAAGTGATGGAAATGAGATTCAGTGAACTGGTGGATTATACGGTCGATTATATGGACCGTATAATGCTTTTACGGCCGTATAATGAACCGTAAAAGAGTCACAGAATGAGGTTGCTGAAGGGATGATTTTACGGTCAATTATACGGACCGTATAATGCACCGTCAAATTGACACGGAAAAGGGTAATCACTGGAGCAGTTTTACGGTCGATTATACGGACCATATAAATTTATACAGACCGTATAATGGACCGTATAATGATGTCGGGACAGATTTCAACTTTATAAAATAATGATCCAAGTCGATTTTATTTGTCATACCCCATTTTAACCGGGTTGAATTAGAGTACAACATATTGTTGATTCCTGTTTTTTTGTTTATTTTAAGGAGTCGCCACCTAATTATTTATGGTGAATTAGGACACCTAAAGTTTATTAAAGTTATGTTTAAAGTTAACTCTGTTTAAGGTCTGCGAAACTTAAGATTCTAGGTAAGGGTTCAATTAGTCTAAAGGGAAGGTATTAGACATCCTTTAAGACCCATTAACAATGGTTAACCGACCGGACTTATGTTAGTTAGGCTAATTGTAAATGTAGTGTTATGGGAAAAAACGTAGCTTTGTAAATATGGCTGAAGTTATAGATAAGCATGTAAGGATGCTATTTAAAATAGGACTTGTAGAAAATAATAATTTATATAAAAGAATACTCCCAATGCTATTTTAAAAATATGACTTATAAATGTTAAGGCTTTAAATGAAAGTATAATAGCGTTGTTTAAAGTAATACTTGTAGAGGAGATCCAACAAACGCGAACTTTAGATAAAAAGTTATATTGTATGAATATTGCAATGTAGAAAAAGCCTAGACTTATTTTTAAAAATGGTGAGAAGGGCATGATTTTCTTTTTCTTTTATCACTTTTATTTAGCATTATTTGGCTAAGAAAAAATACGTACAATTGGATGAAGCTTTATAGAATATACTTAAGTTTATATATGCGTATTAGTGATGTTTTGAAACTTCTAAGACAGTAAGAATGAAAACATGATCTTAATTCAAAATATGTGTTTATGGCTTTGCACTTGAAAATCAATGGCTTTAATATAGATAAATATTAGAGGTACTATAAATAATTTAATATGAAAGAAGAAAATGAAACTAAGGAATTAATTATTGTTTCTTCCTACCCATTTTGCTAAAATCAAACCCACTAGTTCCGCTAAGGTTCACCTAATCTAAGCCAATAAAACAAGTAAAGTGTTAGTCATACAGTACAAATTAAATGCACAAAGTAAAAAAAAAAAGGAATAAAATGATTTAAATGGGTTCAGCCCATTGAGGACTGTTGCTGTTCTGCTACTGTTAGGCTTCGGCCCAGTGAAATTTAATAGATTGTGTGGATGGGCTGACTCGAGAAGAGGATTCCGTTGGGCTTTGGCCCGACGCCGAATGAGGGAGATGACGAGTCCGAGGGACTCGTATGCGATAATCATGCATAAGAACAAAAGAAAAAGATTAGTAAAGTGAAGATGTGAAAAATATATTCTTTGAATATATAAAAAATATTTGCAGCAACAATCCAGTTTGCACAGTCAATAATCCAAAAAACCAATACTTTTAACAAAGGTGCCGGTATATATAAGTGTGTACTTGGAATGTGTCTTGATGTATACACTTAACATATATCTTTATTATACACTACTGATATGTACTAAATGGACAGTTAGTGTGCAGAATTAATTAGGATCGAACTAATCATTTAAAGGTCGAATATTCAGCATCTCAAGTCTGCGCATCAACATTGCACAAGGACCATGTTTCAAGACATCGAACTACTAAACAAACTATACTATCCTTCATTTCCTTTTATTCAAAAGAATCCGGAAGCTGAGACAAAGACGAGGAACAATTTCAAAATTACAAACCTTGTTACACATAAAAGAAAACCAGGGAAAAGCAGATTTCAGACCAAACGAGAGGGCTGCTATGAAAACACTATGAAAACAGAGCGAGAAAGAAGGGGATCAATTCCATCGGGCAACAGACAATGTTTAGTCTCATAATATTCGAAGCCAAAACAACGGCTTTTAAGAGAGAACCAATTAGTTATTTCTAGCAGGGAGAAGCTTGTGTCCTTTTTAAAGGTAGTATTTTGTTTCTCAGAGAAACATAACAACAGCCCATCAGTGGCCTATTTGACAGCAGATATTAATGAAGGGCAGCCACAACAAACAGTCGCGAGACAACAATATAGGACAACATCTCGAACATAATAGTGGTTCAATCAGTGAGCATATCATCAGCCAAAGGGTAATAATTCATGGTAATGGCCACCAGTAACAGCTCGAGTGTAGCATCCGTTTTTGTTTAAATGAAAACAACAACTTGCAAAAAAGTATAACAGTAGCTTATTTTAGTTTTTTTTTTTTAAAAAGGTGAGTCTCAATGATATAACCAATAATGTACCCACCTTATTTAGAGAAAAGGAAACAAACATAGAAAGCACAGCAGCAGACTTATCAAGGAGTTGACACCAATAATGACATTGCAGCCATGGTTGTAAGTTCAAGAGGAGCATGAAACTAGTTTAAATAGACTAATGTGGTAACTGAAACCAATTTGTATAGAACTATCACATAATGAAATTAGGCCTAGAAAATAAACATGCAGACATGATATAATGCTATAATTAGGATAGACTAACCAAACCCGCTAAGCTACCACCAGTAAACCTATTAAGCACATAACAGGAAATAAACCAATAAACAACTAACTTCACCTAACTAGGCATATTAAGCATGTAAACAGTAAATGAATCAACAAATAACTAGCTAAAGTATATTTAACTAAGCATAGGGAGACAGCAAGACAAAACAAACTAACAAACACAGAAAAATTAAAAGACAAGGAGGGATTCAAACGATAAGAAAAAAATGATTCATGTCATATTGAAAATGTAAACAAAATGAATTAATCATAAGGCAAGGGGCATTTTGAAACTGTATGCTTAATAGGTAATGTAGTAAAGGAGACTTAACCGACATTCTTTACACAAATAATTGCATAGCTTATACTTGTCATTTTCATCCTTTTAAAATATAGTTGCTTTGTAATGACTTCAGTCCACATGGAAAGCAAACTGGATCAGTTAACTCAACACCAATTCACACAAAACAGCCGCATTCAACAAGGATATTCATATTTGTAAATGGACATATTTAACAAATATGGAGATGAAAACAGAACAGGGCAACAGGAAGTCATACTTCGCATACATGTTGAAAGTTGAAACGAAATTAAATATATAAATTCGTAAAACTAAACCATGCTTAATTAATTCCAGATTTCTAATAAACAAGACAGAGCTCGAATGATACACACGATATTCAGAATCTAGAAACTAATAAAGAGCAGTCCAAAGAAGCAAACAATTAAGATTCAGGTCCAACTTAATACCATTATGACGCACAAACTAATAATTCGGAGTCCACATAAATGATATACCCGATATATACTCTAATGTACAAATTCTTGTAGCTCAAAGGTATACAGGAACTATATACATCTAGTATATTTAGGTATATCTCCCATACTCTCAAACAGAAAATCAACACTTACACAAATAAGATATGCTTGAACATTACTATTACCAGCAAACGTCTTCGATTATACTAACATACCCGAGTACCGCAATCAGGAGAATACACCAAGTTACACACAAAACCCCTTGTTAAACCCACTAATTAACATGCTCTAATACCAACTAACACATAATTACTCAAACAAGATAAAAATAAACAAATCAAAGAAGAACAGAAATGAAAGGAAAATTACACACCTTTTTCAGGTGCAGTGAACGAGAGCGTCGAGGTCTCAGATTTATGCTCGAAATCGAACAAACCCAAATCCGATTAAAGTAGCTAAAGTTTCAAAACGAAAAAAATGAAAGTAGAGTAATTGTTGGTCGTGGCTAAAGTTCACCGGAAAAGGAAAAATTAAGTGTGGAAGATAGTTGTGTCCCTCAAAACTGAATAATCCCCCAAAAATCTGAAAATCCCCCCTTCAAAATACTGAAAATCCCTCCCTTTATAGAGTGAGGAGAGAGAGGAGCGTATGAGAGAGAAACGAAGGAGCGGGGGACAGGAGGGAATTGGGGTGGCAGTGAGCGTGGGGAACAGAGGAAAGTGGAGGCGAGCAGGTGCGTGAGAGACAAAGGAAGATGGAAGTGGCAGAGGCAACGTAGGGGAAAGAGATGAGGGAGGAGAGAGGAAGGGAAAGAGAGAGAGAGAGAACAGGGGGGGGGGGGGTGGCGCGACTGTGAGGAGATGAAGAAGAGAAAGAGATTAGGTTTTGTTTTTAGGGGTAAAGATGGGCCGGGTCGGGTAGAATATGTGGGCTGGTTGTAGGGACTGGTCCGAAAATAATCAAATATGGACTGGCGGGCTGATTTATTTCAATGGATAATGGGCTGGACGGGTCGTTGGGCTGGCTGCGTTAATGGGTAATGAACTGATTTGGGCTTAAAGATTGGTCCGAAAATATGTGTCCTTCCATTTTTATTTTAATTGTTCTTGGGCTTTTAACTAAATAACAAGTACAATGTATACTATGATAATTAGTGATTTATATGTAGAAAATAAAGGACTTGATAAAGTATAATTAATTTAATGAAAATAAAGTGATGACGAACCCTTTTGAAATTTGTGATAAAGTAATACTCGTAATGTTGAAAATAAAAGTAGCGATATTAATAGTAGTAGCAGTAAAAAATAAAAAAAATAGTGAAAATAAAGTATTTAGCTCGTCAATAAATTTAGAAACCCGAGTAAATAAAATTAAATAAAGGAGGGACAAAATTGGGTGTCAACATTATTTATTTCCCCTTCTCTCTCCACGACCCAATCTCTCTCTAGAACATTCCAAAAATCTTCCTATACAAGAATACAAGTGAAAATAAAGATCAATAACACCCAAATCCATGAAATCAAGAGTGTGAAACTCACCAAAGTTCATCTATACCAAGAAATTGCAAAGGAAGTGAAGTAGGGTTTTTAGTATAAAAGAGTATTGCTACTCAAGACTTGTTCCACCATCATCTAAGGTATGTTTTATGACTTTATCATGTTATTTAAGGTATTAGGAAACTAAGAAGCTTGAATTGTAGAAAGACATGAGAAATGGGTCTTGAATGGGTGAATAGTGTCACCATTGAATGAATGTGGAATGGAATCATGAATGTGACGTGTTGTGATTATGAATGCATTATAAATGATGTTTGTATCATGAAACAAGTATTAAATGCGCGAAAACACAATAATGAGTTATAAGGACAAATGTGGGGAAATTAGAGAAAAATGGTGGAATGTGGTGAATATATATATATGATGGTTCTTGATTGTAATATTGTGGATGATGTTGAGAACGTTGGGAGTTGATATGGACTATGGGAAAAGTAGTATAAGTAAAGGAAGTGTTGCCCAACTTTCTCTAGAAATAGTGACGTATTCCTTAAGTCGACTAACTAACGTTAATACGGATTCTTTCGTGAAGGTAGCGACGTGACATTAAGGAGAGCAAGCGAACGATAGCTCAACTAAACGACAAAGGTATGTGAGGCTAGTCCTTTCTTTCTAATGGCATGAATCCTATAGCATAAGTTCCCTTTCTCTCCAGGAGTTCCTATATTCCGGAAAGCTAAAAGCCTATATCCATAAACGTCTATGTAAGATAAGAGATATGATATGATGATGCCATATTGATAATGATATTATTTATTGCTTACACTCACCTTATGTATTAATTCCTTCAAGGTGAGGCAGAATGTCAATCATTGCTCCATAATGAAATCGGGGGATCACGACCTTACGTCACCCCGATAGAGTATAGTTGATCTTGAGCTTTATGCATGTACTATAATAATATGAGCATGTTATGATAATATCACACCGCGCCTAGTTGGCCGGGCAGTCACCGCTAAGGCGGGCAGCTATACGGATACACCATGACCATTTGGCATGGGCAGACACCACTAGTGGGCGGCATGAGATGGTACCCCGGACGCGGGAGGCCTGGACGCGGGCTATTGTTATTGATTATCACACCGTTCCGATATGGACGGGCAATTTACATATTATGCATATATGATATGATAATGAGTATGAGTAAGATAGAATGCATTACTTCTCTTATGATTGTCACTCAGATCCAGATGTTTCATATTGATGTTCTCATTATATTATTGTTGTCTTTCTTCATTGTTCATGCCTCTCATACTCAGTACAATATTCGTACTGACGTCCGTTTTCTTTGGACGCTGTGTTCATGCCCGCAGGTAGACAGGGAGGTGAGCTTGATCCAGACTCTTAGTAGCTGTCAGCTGATTGAGAGCACTCCATCGTTCGGAGGTGCTTGTGATTCTCCTTTTGGTATATATGCATATTTTGGGCACGGCGAAGTCTTGTTCCGTCTACATGTTTAGTATGTTAGCAGAGGCTCGTAGTGGGTTAGATGGTCTCACAAGATGCTATTATGTGTATATATATTATTTGATGGCCGAGAGGCAAATGTGTATAAAGCATTTATGTTTCCATGTAAAATATGATTTTCCTACAATTAGTGTATAAAGTTGGTAAAAGAGCATTAAGTGAGTAAGATGAGTAGTAGCTCGAGTGGTGCTCGGTGGCTAGCCCCGGGTACCCGTCGCGGCCCCTAGCTGGGTCGTGACACTTCTCCCTCAACTCTCTCACCATACTACCTCCTCCACAGCCGCCTGCCACCATGGAGATCTCCGGTGAGTTCCACCGCCGTCGCTGTCAAATCTAACCCTAGTGCAGTAGAAGTCCCTTTGTTTCTCTCTCTATCTTTAAATCTCTTTGTTTTTCTAGAGAGAAAAAGCTCTAAAGTTCCATTAATGGCTTCAAAGCTTCAAAGTCCGCCGGAGCTATGCTTAGATCTGGCGTCATTGACCGCTGTCGCCACCTCCTCATCATCAACAACAGATCTGAGCTTTATTGTTTTTCTAGAGAGAGAAAGCTTTTTTTTTTGTATCTACGTCGTCGCCGCCTGGTCGTTTTTCGGCGGCGGCTCAGATCTGAGGTTTTTATTTTTTTGTATTTCAAATCGGAGTGTATACATACAGTGTATATGGTGATTTTCGCCTGTATTTCGAACGAGATCTTTTTGTATACAAAATGAATACAGTAAATTTGAAGTGTATCCAAATGAATACAATGAATTTTATTTCTTGTATTTAGTATTTGAGTGTATTCGTTAATTTTTTAGTGCAAAATTCAGTGTTTGGGGGTGTGTTTTGAAGGATTTTTTTCGTATACAATCGATTTTAAATATAATAAAGTGAAGACAGTGTAAAAATAGCTACAAATGCATGTAGTTGAGTTGAATACATTTGACTTGAATGCAACTTAGTTGAATACATCTGACTTGAATACAACAAAACCTGAATTGAATACAGCGAAATCTGACTCAATCAAATTTTGAATACAATCCGATTTTTGAATGCAATCTACTGTAGCGCGCAACTATAGCTACGAAATGTAATTAGCTAAAATATAGCTATACCAATTTAAAACCCCTAAATGTTAGTCGTTTATGTAAAATTCTCATTTATTTAACTCATTAAACTCATTTAATCCAACCCAATCCAAAACCCATTTAACATACCAACTCATGTCTCTTACCCATTTAGCCCGGTTAGAAACATCAACGAAGCGTAATTTTTATACCTTGTTTTCTTCACATGACCTAAATGAGAGCTATCTGGCATCAAAAAGACGTTAATGGCTCATTATACCAGATTTAATTAAGAGAAAAATATTATCTTTTTTGATCGAACGAACACATTTTATTTCATCACCTCAAAAAACAAGCAATAACAAAAAGCCTATGTCAAAACCAAACCAAAACAAATCACCGACCACCTATCTACTCCTTTCTTCCTATACATTGCTAACTATGTATAAAGTTGTTCAATCCATTTTCAATCCTCACTTTGTACTCCCCCTGGATTCGCTTGAGCATCATCAGAGGACTTGGCACAGCTTGATTCTAACATGCCTCATTCCTGGCCATCCAAATTTGGTAATCTAGAGCAACCAACACTGCCCAAATAAATTCTCGACTGATCTACATGACCTTACTTCCCGCTAAGTTGCTGTCTAGCAGGATCCGGGGTGACCTACTAGTCGATTCATATCATCGAATTCCCTTTTCCCTTTTATTTCTGTCTCCTTATTTCCATATAAAGATTTGGTATTTTTTCTCTATTGAGAAAATAATTAGACTAGTTCCTTAAGACTGATCAAGAAGGAAAAACATATTAAGAGCAAAAACTTAAGTCAACTACGTTGATGTTACTAGCTTAATCTGGTTATATTACATAATAAGCGTATTTGTGAACTTTTTGAGAATGCCGGCTATAGAGAGTTACTAAGCTTGAAGAGTGGATAAATGAAAAAATACTTTACGGACCACCCTTTGGATCCAAATGATGACTAGTAAAAACTGAAGACTGTTTGAACTTCTTTCTTTCTCCCTTCTTCACTAGGGTTGTTCTTAAAATATTCTAATGATCAAAGAAAAACTGAATACAAACAATGTTATGCACATTGATTTCTTTCACCAGTATCACTTTCACCTTTTACATTGTTGAGACGTCTTGTAGTCATCTTTTCTTGTAGCTGCTGGAAGAATTTGCAATACTTAATTTTTAAAATGCGTCTTTTCTTGTCCATTAGACTGGTCATATGATTTGAATATTATTTTCCAATAGCATTCTCAGTAAATTTATACTATGTGACATCGTGCACTATAATATAGGGTGTGTTTGGTATGAATGGAAAATGTTTTTCTATTTTCTCTTCGTTGGTCACGCTCAAGATCTTGGAAAATGTTTTCCTAAAGAAAATATTTTTCATAAAAATTTGAGGGATCCGGATTAACAAATACACACCAACGCATTCCCCAACCCATTCCCTGTGCGTCCCACCTCACCACCCCCAACTTCCACCCTATACCAACAAACCCAACCTACCTCCCCCCACCACCCCACCCTTCCCCCCCACACCCCACCCCACTAACCCTTACCATCCACCACCACCCCCCCCCCCCACCGCCGAATTTTCTTTTTCATATATATTACTCCCTCCGGATCAAAAAGAGTGTTCACTTAGCAATTTGCACACCCCTTAAGAAAATACTAATTCCTAAACAAATATAGGTAATTTGACTAAACTGCTCCTAATTAAGTAAGCATTGGGATGTGATCATATAACACCTAATAGGGACAAATCTAAAAAAACAAGGTTATTTTATTCTTGATCTAAGTGGACACTCTTTTTGACCCAAAAAAAAAAAAAGGCTAAGTTGACACTCTTTTTGATCCGGAGGGAGTATTTTACTTTTATAAAAAAATTATAAGAAAGGGTAAAAGATTTCTTACCCCCCACTACCATCCCCCGCCTCCAACCTTCCAATTTTTTATTTTTTTTAAAAAAGTGATTTTTTTTCTTGGGTTTTTCAAACCTCCACATCCCCCCCCCCCCCCCCCTAACTAGCCCCCGACCTCGCCTCACCATGAAACCCTCCAATAATTTTTTTTGTTTTTTTTGAAAGAATGTTTTTAAAAGTTCTTTTCTTTTTTGGATTTTTACACCCACCCCTCACCAACCCCTCCAAAAAAGTTTAATTTATTTTATAAAAAAAAAAAACATTATTGTCAAGTCTATTTTTGATTTTTACACCCACTCCCACCCCACTCCAAAAATATTTCATTTTTTATAAAATGTTTTTAAGAGTTTTTTTTCACCCCCGCCGCCTGCCTACCCCACCTTCCAACTCGTACTCCCCACCATCAAAAGTTGCACTCCGAATTTAAAAACTTCATAATGGTTTTGCTTTGAGTATATGCAAATTCTCTTAAAATGACATTTTTCAACTACATATCACATGCAAGAAAATGAGTAGGAAATCTACTTATTTTCTGAGAAAATATTTTCCTTCATACCAAACACACCCGTAATCTGTTTTCCTTCTTGATCAGTCTTTAACTCTTAAGCAACTAGTCTAATTGTTTCCTCAAACACCAAATCTTTATATGGAGAGAAAATATTGTCCTAGTATGATGAGCCATTAACTTCTCCTCTGTTGATAGGCTTGTCATGTCAATTTTGATTGTCCGGTAGCTATCATTTAAGTGTGAAAGAAAAGAGCGTATAAAAGTTAAGTTTCTTTGATGTTTTTTATTGGGTTAAATGGGTATAAGATATGAGTTGGTTGATTAAATGGATTTGAGTTGGGTTGGATTAAATGAATTTTATGAGTTAAATAAATTTATTGCTAAAGAAATAGAGTTTTAATATGACATGACATACCAATGAGGAGAGAGTGAAGGTTTTGTGTGTTTAGTATATTTTGAAGAAAATAGTGATACAACAACAACAACAACAATAACACACCCAGTGAAATCCACAAAGTGCGGTCTTGAGAGGGTAGAATGTAAGCAGACTTTACCCCTACCTCTCAAGGTAGGGAGACTGTTAAAATAGCGATAGTTGAGTGATATTTTTATCCTAAAAAAAAATACAAAAATAATATTAATAAGCAATTCTCAATACATGGATGTCCTTTTAGGGAATTTACTCTACTACTTCTATATGGAATAAACCAAGTAAGGTGAATTCAAATTAATGAAGACTCTAATATAAATACGTAACTCTAAGTAAGCGTTCGACCATGAAAACCAAGTATTTTTCACTTTTATTTGGAATTTTAGAGTTGAAGTTGGAGTAGTGTTTGGTTATAGTTTTTGCAAGTAATATTTGATTGTTTGAATGTATTGAAAGTGAAAAAAGTGAAAATAAGGTCTTAATAGTTTCTCAAATTCGAAATACAACTTCAAATTGTATTTGGAATTTTCATAGCCAAACGTTGATTTCCAAATAAAGTGATAATTTTTCAAAAAAAAGTGAAAAATTCTCATGGACAAACGGGGCCTAAGTGAAAAATTAAAATAAATAACCCTTTGACCAACTTAACCTCCTAAACTAATACTCAAAAGTCAAAATACACCTTATTCTCACTATTAACCTATCTTCTTCAATATTCAATATTCAATATTCCTTCTCTTCTTTATATACCCAAAAGCTCAATTCTCTTGAACACAAACAGAACCTTTTTGCCATTTTAGTATAGTGCTGCATGGCTCAATTACCACCTAAAGTTCCTACAATGGCACATAATCGGCCTTTTCACAACATGCCCCCATTGCATAATTCCTCCTGGGTCGACGACTTTCTTGATTTTTCGTCGAAAATTATGAAACTACATAGAGTACACATATTTATTTCATATATTCATATGATATCACTGGCGTGTTTCTTGATGAATCATATGAAATGGGTCTTCGAATCCTTCTATGCTGTCTGATCAAATCAGCGATGAAGATAACATTTTTGTGGAATTAAGCAAACAAACGCGGCCATTAATGACAAAATGATACAGCCACGTTTTAGTTACACCCACAAAAATACAAAGAAAAAGTGGTAATCCGCGTTTCAAGAACGATAAACATGTGTTAGTTTTTCTGCTTCTCTCTATTTATGTCTATACTGCATTTGGAATCACTTTAGAACATATCGATAAACAATAAAAGTGGTTAGTTTTTCTGCTTTATAGAACATATCGAAAAACAATCGTTTTTTCTTGGTCGGTTAGAGCTTTTTTTGTTAATTAATCTCGTGAAAGTGCATGCACTTAGTTCCCAGAAGAAACTTTTTGTGGGGTTTTGCTGGATTTTGTTTATATGATCATTGATCACCATTTTTTATTTATATCTGAC
This sequence comes from Lycium barbarum, assembly GCF_019175385.1. Lineage (NCBI taxonomy): Eukaryota > Viridiplantae > Streptophyta > Magnoliopsida > Solanales > Solanaceae > Lycium > Lycium barbarum. The sequence goes on from NC_083347.1 coordinate 6,751,569, forward strand.
TCAAATTTAGGGGTTTTTTGTTTGGTTATTTTATGTAGGGCTCTCCAGTTGTGGTGAAATTTTAACGGCAAAAGAATCGATTTCTTGTAAGGTAAAGAGATAGGGTGTTTTTTTAATTTATCTCGTACTCTTTTTTTCCATTATAATTAGTGAATTGAATATGTTTTTAACTTTTTATCTCAGTTGCATGTTAATTCTCACTGAATAATTCTTAAAGATTAGTTTTTTCTATGTCTATATCTTGTGTTTGTGTATGTACAACTTAGAATCAACTTAAATGGGACTCTATAAGAATGATTTTCCACAGTGGTTATGTACGTTTGTTGTTTAGGTGACAAAAAGGTGAAAAATTAAAAGGTTTTAAATTATTTAATTACTCTCCGGGGATTGTTTTGTTTGAATGAAAGGTGTCTAAATGGAGTGAAATGGTGGGAGAAAACACTTGGTGATTTCTTCCCATCTCCCGAAACATTGGTACGTAGACTTACTCGATACCTGTGCTGGTGAGAGGTCGCAGGTATTCAGTGGAACAATAGAGGTGTGTGAAGTTGGCCTGGACACCGCCGTCTCTAAGAATAAAAATCCAGCCCCTTGCTTGATCAAAAAAAGAAAAATAAAAAGAAGGATTCAGAGAGTCGACTTTTAACTAATTTCAGAGTGAAGCTTCTGGGCATTGTTTTCTTCAGTCTTGACTAACAGTTATTAAATTTTACTTGAACTTTGAAAGTGTTTGATTAGTGTATAATTGTTTTTTATTTTGAAGTTTTGCCTTATAAAGAAAAGGTTTATGAAGTTATGTTTGCCTTGGTTAACCCCAGTCATCAAGGTTCATTGAATTTGTAAACTACTGGTTCATGTAATTCAAGTGTGTGTTCTTTGTTACGATTGTTTATAGGCATTTCCCTAAGGAACAGTACTTCCTATCTGGTTGACATTTAGAAAGTTTATTCCCTATAAGCTAACTAGGAAAGAAAGGCAAATTTTCATAGAGCTAGCTCAACTTCGTGATAAACAGTTTACCTAAAGGTTGGTTTGTATGGAACCATCGTAGTTTTTAAGCTTTTCTATGTGAAGTGGATGGTAGGAAGATAATTCTACGTTCCAAAGAGAGGCCTCAATTGGAGGTTATTCACCTTTAACTTACGAGTTCTCTATCTTAAATATCTCATATTGAGTCTAATGTCTTGAGTTTTTAAACATGGTCATATTGGTCCCATGAATGATAGAGCACTCCTTGTGTAGATGCTACACTCCTTATGTAGATGCTACTTGTTTGACCTTTTTCTACTCTTTTGTATCGTTTACTAACCGCTTGGCAAATTCGGCTTAAACAGTAATGGAAATCAGATAACTTTTGGTACCTGATAGTTCCCTCTATCTTACTATGTTGCTTGGACTCTCCAAAAATAATGCCGCACCCGTATCTGATCCTTCAAAAATACACTACTATTGGAGGATCCGACACACATCCTTGTCTATTTTTTAAAGAGTCCGAGTAACATCTACCCAATGTTTTTTTCTTACATGTCGCATCTGCAATAAATTATAGTAAGTTCTGTATCCTCTTTTTGAGCTTTCTTTTTGCTTTTTTATATGCAAAAGAATTAATTCTGTGTGAATGCAAATGTACAAGACTCTCTTTCCCATTAGGACCTCTGTAGACTTCGAGGCTCTATTTGGTTCTTGACTAGCTAAGAGAGTAAAGGTGGCCTTTTCGCTACTGTGGATGTGTGAAGGTGATATTAATAAGCAATTCTCAGTACATATGAATGATCTTTTAGAGAATTTATTAGACTACTTTTGTATGAAATAAACCATGTAAGGTGAATTCAAATTAATGAAGACTCTAATATAAATACGTAACTCTAAGTAAGTGTTCGATCATGAAAACCAAGTATTTTTCACTTTTATTTGGAATTTTGGAGTTGAAGTTGGAGTAGTGTTTGGTTATAGTTTTTGCAAGTAATATTTGATTGTTTGAATGTATTGAAAGTGAAAAAAGTGAAAATAAGGTCTTAATAGTTTCTCAAATTCGAAATACAACTTCAAATTGTATTTGGAATTTTCATAGCCAAACGTTGATTTCCAAATAAAGTGATAATTTTTCAAAAAAAAGTGAAAAATTCTCATGGACAAACGGGGCCTAAGTGAAAAATTAAAATAAATAACCCTTTGACCAACTTAACCTCCTAAACTAATACTCAAAAGTCAAAATACACCTTATTCTCACTATTAACCTATCTTCTTCAATATTCAATATTCAATATTCCTTCTCTTCTTTATATACCCAAAAGCTCAATTCTCTTGAACACAAACAGAACCTTTTTGCCATTTTAGTATAGTGCTGCATGGCTCAATTACCACCTAAAGTTCCTACAATGGCACATAATCGGCCTTTTCACAACATGCCCCCATTGCATAATTCCTCCTGGGTCGACGACTTTCTTGATTTTTCGTCGAAAATTATGAAACTACATAGAGTACACATATTTATTTCATATATTCATATGATATCACTGGCATGTTTCTTGATGAATCATATGGGATGGGTCTTCGAATCCTTCTATGCCGTCTGATCAAAACATTTTGTGGAATTAAGCAAACAAACGCGGCCATTGATGACAAAATGATACAGCCACGTTTCAGTTACACCCACAAAAATACAAAGAAAAAGTGGCAATCCACGTTTCAAGAACGATAAACGTGTGTTAGTTTCTCTGCTTCTCTCTATTTATGTCTATACTGCATTTGGAATCACTTTAGAACATATCGATAAACAATAAAAGTGGTTAGTTTTTCTGCTTTATAGAACTTATCGAAAAACAATAGTTTTTTCTTGGTCGGTTAGAGCTTTTTTTTTTTTTTTTCTAATTAATCTTGTAAAAGTGCATGCATTTACTTCCCTGAAGAAATTTTTGTGGGTTTTTGCTGGATTTTTTGTATATGATCATTGATCACCATTTTTTATTTATATCTGACTCAAATTTAGGGGTTTGTTGTTTGCTTATTTTATGTAGGGCTCTCCAGTTGAGGTGAAATTTTAACGGCAAAAGAATCGATTTCTTGTAAGGTAAAGTGGTTGTTTTGTTTTTGTTTTTAATCTATCTAATAGTACTCTTTTTTTTTTTCCATTTTAAGTAGTGAATTGAACGTATTTTTAACTTTTTATATCAGTTGCATGTTAATTCTCACTGAATAATTCTTAAAGATTAGTTTTTTCTATGTCTATATCTTGTGTTTGTGTATGTACAACTTAGAATCAATTTATATGGGCACGCTATAAGAACGATTTTCCATAACGGTCATGTTCATTCGTTGTTTGGGGGAGAAAAGATGAAAAATTGAAGGTTTTAAATTATTTAATTAGTCTACGGGGATTGTTTTGTTTGAATGAAAGGTGTCTAAATGGAGCGAAATGGTGGGAGAAAACACTTGGTGATTTCTTCCCATCTCCCGAAACATTGGTACGTAGACTTACTCGATACCTGTGCTGGTGAGAGGTCGCAGGTATTCAGTGGAACAATAGAGGTGTGTGAAGTTGGCCTGGACACCGCCGTCTCTAAGAATAAAAATCCAGCCCCTTGCTTGATCAAAAAAAGAAAAATAAAAAGAAGGATTCAGAGAGTCGACTTTTAACTAATTTCAGAGTGAAGCTTCTGGGCATTGTTTTCTTCAGTCTTGACTAACAGTTATTAAATTTTACTTGAACTTTGAAAGTGTTTGATTAGTGTATAATTGTTTTTTATTTTGAAGTTTTGCCTTATAAAGAAAAGGTTTATGAAGTTATGTTTGCCTTGGTTAACCCCAGTCATCAAGGTTCATTGAATTTGTAAACTACTGGTTCATGTAATTCAAGTGTGTGTTCTTTGTTACGATTGTTTATAGGCATTTCCCTAAGGAACAGTACTTCCTATCTGGTTGACATTTAGAAAGTTTATTCCCTATAAGCTAACTAGGAAAGAAAGGCAAATTTTCATAGAGCTAGCTCAACTTCGTGATAAACAGTTTAGCTAAAAGTAGCTCTGTATGGAACCATCGTAGTTTTTAAGCTTTTCTATGTGAAGTGGATGGTAGGAAGATAATTCTACGTCCCAAAGAGAGGCCTCAATTGGAGGTTATTCACCTTTAACTTACGAGTTCTCTATCTTAAATATCTCATATTGAGTCTAATGTCTTGTGTTTTTAAACATGGTCATATTGGTCCCATGAATGATAAAGCACTCCTTATGTAGATGCTACTTGTTGGACCTTTTTCTACTCTTTTGGATTGTTTACTAACCCCTTGGCAAATTCGGCTTAAATTGTAACGGAAATCAGATAACTTTGGGTACCTGATAGTTACCTCTATCCTACTATGTTGATCGGACTCTCCAAAAATGATGTTGCACCCGTGTCTGATCTTTCAAAAATGCACTACTTTTGGAGGATCCGACACGCACCCGTGTCCATTTTTGAAGAGTCCGAGTAACATCTACCCAATATTTTTTTCTTACATGTCGCATCTGCAATAAATTATAGTAAGTTTTCTATCCTCTTTTTGAGCTTTCTTTTTCCTTTTTTTTTATGCAAAAGAATTAATTCTGTGTGAATGCAAATGTAGAAGACTCTCTTCCCATGTGGACTTCTGTAGACTTCGAGACTCTATTTGGTTCTTGACTAGCTAAGAGAGTAAAGGTGGCCTTTTCGCTAACTGTGGATGTATGAAGGTTTTATCTGGGTCGTCAATTTTGTTACAACTTCTTCTCTGAAAGACATAAACAAATAAAAGAAGTGTACTCTTTCATGTTTGCCTGGATGCTTCAAGGAAGAAGGTCTTGGCATGTTAATATGCATTTAGGGGAAGAGATCTGTCCAAAAGAGTGCTCTGCTATGAACTTTGCATGTTTTTGGCTGAGTATTTGAAGTGTTTAGTTATTTCCCCTATTTAATTATGTTTCCTAGATCCGATTTTACTATTTTCCTTATTAAAGTATATTGCACTTGTCTTTAAGTCAGATTTTTACGTTAGTAATTCTTGGCAATAGTAGATGCATGTTGCTTCTATTATCGTCTCTGTTGTCTGTTTAAGGATAGTATGAGTAATAATTAGTGCTTATAAAAAGGATGGTTATAAAAGTAACTTCTAGGCTTAGCTGGGAATTTATTGCAGATTGCGATTATATTATTTCTTCTGGAGATAGAGCTAATCATTTCGATGAAATAATGTTAATGCTACGTATCCAGGGCAGAAATTTGGCATCTGAGACAATTGAATGCTTTAGAAATGTGACTTTATTCTTTTATATGATATTACTAAAAAATGTAGAAATTACACTTTTTAAATTTTTAACTGCACTGCTATTTTTGCTAAAATAGCATGGTTAGTGTAAATCCTTTGAGTGCATAGCTGCAAAGGGTCTAGCTAGTTGGTTTGAACTACACAAGGCTACATTTTATTGAAGCCTTACGGCTGCTGCTTAAGTAACTATGCTTACTGCGATACCATTAGTATCCTGCAGCTACCTTTTCGCTTTCAATAAAATTGAAATATTTCGCCCCTAATGGTTTACAGTTGCAACAGGAACGACCTAATTGCTCTAATGAACTAAATCCTTTCTCTGACAAAAGTTAGCTTCTATTCGCTAAGTGTATTTTGCAGATCTTGGTGTTCCTTCACCCATGAGATTTCCAGTATCCCATGTTTAACCCTCTTTCTCCTCACCACCTTCTTTGTCCCGCCATCATCCTTTTCTCCATTTGTATCGGGCTATAAGATTTGCTTTTTTGTGGCAGTGGGTACCTGTGTAGCTCCCCTGTGTCCGGACTGGGTTAGATATGGAATAGTAGCATGCTGTCTATCCACGTGCCATTTTGCTCATATAATTCCCGATTCTCTTTTGCCGTGGTTTGGTTACTCTTTACCAAATTAACAACTCCATATCAAGAAAAAAATCGATGCTTTCGACTCTATTGTTACTTGGTGTAATGTCTATGATTGCGTGTGTTCCAGTAAGCAACAAACAACATACCCAGTGTGATCCCACAAGTGGGGTCTGGGGAGGGTGGAGTGTAGGTAGACCTTATGTCACGACCCGACTAGGGGCCATGACGGGTACCCGGAGCTAACTACCGAGCACCACTCATTCTACTACTCATCATACTTATCCTGCCTTCATTTATTATTCCTGACACCTCTAGCCATGAGGAGGAATCATTTTCACTTTTAAAACATATCTACATTTATATACATAATCCCTCCGGCTATCAAAATGATATACAAAATTACCACGTAGTCATCATGGGACATCTACTACCCACACGTACGTATCTACGAGCCTCTACTAGAGTAAGACATAAGGACGGGACAGGACCCCGTCGTGCCCAAAATATACACAAAAAATAATATATCGAAATGGCACCTCCGGAATAATGGAGTGCTCCTGTAGGTCTGCTGAGTAACTCTTAGGGATCTGCACCGTCTCCCTGTCTACCTGTGGGCATGAACACAGCGTCCAAAAAGAAAGGACGTCAGTACGAAATATGTACTGAGTATGTAAGGCATGAGTGATAACATAAATAAAACGTGAAGGACAACATAAGATAAAAGACCAAGTAATACCTTTTGAGATATTCATCATACTTGCTTTACCTTTTCTTAGGAATCGTGGAATGCACATACATATACATATCCTAATACCGTATCTGCTCATACACATTAAACATTATCCGTATTAGGCCACGTAGTGGCTCGACAGTATCCGTATTCGGCCACATAATGGCTCGACAATATCCGTATTCGGCCACATAGTGGCTCGACAGTATCACATACATGTCATACCCAACCATAATAAGGCTCAGTATATTCCATTATCATCATTTCCATCACTACGGAAGTCTTTTATCAATATCATCTTAAGAGTCTTGGAAGTCGCAAACTCTAGCTTTTCTTAGGAGTAGTACATTTCAGACATTTTAACTGAATTCGTAATAAGGGAATTATGCTTCTATATCCCCTGGAAAGCACAATCATTTTCGCTATCATGATCGTCATTACTGTCATGTCTCACTTTTAAAGAAAACGATAACATAAGACAAGGCCAACTATCATGAATGTGACGGAGACTCATACGGTAAGCTCAATCATCCCATGAGGACATGTGGAACTTTAGTCTTTGGGTATCACTGGGAGGGAAATTACCATCGTAATCGTTGTCATGAAGAACATTCCTCAACATTATCATGATGGCCTTAAGAATCATGGAAGCCTAACATTTTAGGAGTAAGGATAATGTGGAACACAAACGTGGGGTCACAATATAAGAATTACCATTATAAAGATCACTATTATTCATATCACAAGATTCATGAAAGTTGTGGGTCTCTAGTGTTGCTGGGCTTACGTGCGTTGTGAGTGTCGTATGTAGTTTGACCACTATGGAATCATCACCATTATCATAGAACATATCTCATCTCTGGCTCATAAGAAAACTCTTAATAATCATGGAATGCATGGGAGATACACTACAGGGGTCATGTCATAGGAAGTAAAAGGGGCTAGCATCATAAGGTGGGTCTAGCAATAATGAACAACATCAAGGAGTCGTACAAGGATCATTAGCTTCGTAGAATGTCATGTCATATTCGTAGCATGAAGTTCGTGAAGATATCGTATCATAGGCTTTAGAATCTCTAGACTTAGGTTCATCGTTACCATTATCGTATTCATAACATAGCCCTTATTCTTTTATCTCATAAGAAGTTGTGCATAACGTTGACTCACATTTTCCAGAATGTAAGAAAGTCATGGAGAGATAAGGGAAGTCATGTCATAAGAATCATGCCTTAGAAAGAAGGGACTAGCCTTACATATCTTTTCGTTTAGCTACTTTATCACTTGAACGTTCCCCTTCAATATTCACATTCGTACCTTCAAGAGAGTTCGTACTAATATTAGATAATCGATAACATATGCATGTTTTAAACTAAGGCTAGAGAAAATTGGGCAGCATCTCCTTTGTTTATACAACGTTCTCCATCTCATATATCAACTCCCAAGCATCAATAACAATATTCATAATATCATACTCAACAATCTTCGTCAACCATGCATTATTCAATTCTCCTACTTCCCTTTCAAGGGCATCCATAACAATGGTCATAATACAATATTACATTCATCCTCATATAATGTTCCTCCCATGTCCTTAATATCATTTATAACATATTTATAATCACATCATATCAAAAATCATGACTCATACTAATCTATTACTCACAAATGCCACTATTCTCATATTTGTAACCCATCTTCTACCTCCTTCCATAATCTAAGTCTTTCAACCCTCCAATAGTTTAAATAACATGGAAGAATCATAAAACTTACCTTTGATTGGGTAGGAGCAAGTTTGGATGAAATTACTTCACTTGAGGAAAAACCCTAGCTTCAATCCAAAGAATTCTTTACTTCTAGCAATCCTAAAGAGCTTCCTTGCACTTGATTTCCTTGGATTAATGATGTTGATCTTTGATTTGCCTTGGATTTATATAAATGGAGTGTGGATGTCACGACCCGACTAGGGGCTGTGACGAGTACCCGATACTTGTACCGAGCACCCCTTATCTATCATTTTACCTTTACTTCTCAGCGGGCCGTAGGAACTGTGCCATATATTTTTTTTTTCGTTACTGAACATTAACATTAGTAGCATCATCGTAAACATAGACTAGTAAACTTTGCTATCACGTTATACGACGACGTGAACATTCCAAAATACAACACATTTAACTGTACATATCTGTCTACGAGCCTCTAAACATAGTACACATATACACAGAAAGGGCCGAGTACTGCCGTGCCCGAGTATATACACAAAAATAGTACCAAGGGACTGAGGCTCCGGAACAACTGGAGCGCTGTCAAATACTGCTGATAGAGCTCCTAGGAACCAAATCCGCCTGTCTGCTGACCTGCGCGGCATGAAACGCAGCGTCCACAAGAAGGGACGTCAGTACGAATAGTGTACCGAGTATGTAAGGCATAAAAGATAATACAAGCAGGAACATAGAGTACGATTAACAATATCATGAGGTCGTAGGACATATAATGAGGCTAGAAAGTGACCTGTACGTAGGAACGCCCCTTTCAGGCCGGATACCGTGCATGCTTGTCTTTCCCTTTTTAAAACGTTCCTTTTTCATAGGCATAGAAAATAAGGTTTATATCATGTCGTGTTTTATCATATTATATCCTATCATCTCATAGCGTGTCGTATCATATCATGTCGTAGCATATCATATCATAGTATATTATGTCATAGCGTATCATGTCATAGCATAGCGTGTCATAGCGTATCATGTCATAGCATAGCGTGTCATAGCGTATCATATCATAGCATAGCATGTCATAGCATAGCACCGAGCAATGTCGGCTCGCCCACATAGCGCCGAAATACCGGCTCGCCCATATATCCCGCGTCCGGGCATCCCGCGTCCAGGATGATAAGCCAGCTGACCAGGTGGCAATGAAACATGTTTCCCTTCTCATTCCCCCATGTATCCCTTCCCCCCATCCCATGTTCATATACATATCTTATATACATATACATATTTTATATGCATATACATATCTTATATACATATACATAATTTTTTATACATATACATAGCTTATATACATATACATGTCTTATATACATTTACATATCTTATATACATATGTCATATAAGCATGCAAGAGAGCCCAAAGAAAAATCATGTAGCCATCGGAGTGACGTAAGGTCGGTGACCTCCGATTACATTATGGAACAATCGCGATCGCTTTGTCTCTCCTTGAAGGAACAAGTATTTTAAGGCGAGACTACCAACGGAGAATAGCGTTAGAAGTAAACATAGAATGCAATCATGGGCATCATAGACGTCAACTCATAGGCTTTGGAATCCTTAGGAAATAGTTTCACAGCTAGGAAATAGAAATAAGGTTCAAGAACTAGTTTATCACCCTCAAGTTCACATTGAATCCTTAGCTTAAAAATCTTAGTCATGGAATCATTCTGGTCATATTTGTCATGGGCATATTCTCTTTTCTAACATCGTCGTTATCATTATCGTCATAGAAGTATTCTCGTTAGAGTAGTTATAGTACTTGTCATTTGGTAACGAAATTAGGATCAAAGGTTTTCTTTGGATTCGATCCTCAAAGTAAGTCAAACAGAACTATAAGGAAAATCCGAGAGCAATGGGGCCCACCTCAGGCCGAATGAGGTAGCGTATACGATTTGCATATGTTACATGTCATGGCGTTACTTGTGAGGGTTTTAGGGTAGTCGGGTCCCATTTATGCAAGTTCTAGGGGTTTAGGAGGTTTTTCCAACATTTCGCACACTTTCTAGTTCAATTCTACTGAATGAAAAAGGGGAAACTTTAGGTGCGGATTCCGGGGAATAGAATTGTCCCCGAGGCTCGTACCCAACTTATTACGTCTAAGACATGCCATAGAAAGAAGGGTGAAGCCTTACATACCTTTTCCGCTTCATACACGTCTCCAAAATCAAGTTTCAAGTTCGCCAAAATCTACAATTTGGTCACAATTACCAAATGTTAATTGTAAGGCTTTAAGATTTCAATCTTAACCAACACTTGCCTACAAAAATTTGGGCAGCATCTCCCCTATACATACAACATCCCCAAAATTCAACTTAGCCAATTTTTAATCAACAACAATCCGGGAATTCAACCCGGCCAAACTATCAACACAATGACAACAACCATGACTACAAAACACAATATAACACAACTAGTCTTCTTTCCAACATAATGCAATAGCTTTCAGTTCAACTTCACATTTCCAAACCAATCTCAATGTTTTTACATTCATTACTAATCAAGATCATTACAATATAATTCGGAAGCATTTCATATCATTTCTACCAAATATTCACAAGATATACAAAATATACAAACTTTCCACCAAAACCATAATCCATCCAAAACTTCTAATCTTCAATCTACATATTCATAACATATTTCCATCTTCCAATTTCATCAACCATAATCATAATTCACATCTTAACAACTTCATTTCCATAATATCACAAAATCATTCCAAAGTGACATAATCTTCTACATTCCATATTTCCAACTTCCACCAAATTTATTCAACTTTCATTTCCAATATAAATTTCACCATAACCACAACTAGAATACAACATAAAATTCAACTCATATTATTTATACAACAATATACATATATGTCCACTTACATATATGCACACCCACTTTGTAAACTTCCATATTTCCATAAATTCTACTCATTTCTACATACTACAACATAAACCAACCTTCATAACATAATAAAAAGGGATTAATTCTTACCTTTTTCTACAATCTTCTTCACTTGACCAAGTTGTCGACAACTTGAAGAAACAAGTGCTCTTTCTTCCAAAATAATTACACCAAGTTGTAAAGGACCCTTGAATTAGTAGAAATACCACAAGAAAATAATTTTTGGGATAAGATTTCAAAGGGTCAATTTTTTTTCTCCATGGCCGTATGGCCTTTAGTTCTTTTGCTCTTGTTTCTTTGTTTTGTTCTCTCTTTCTCAATTTGTCTTGAAACTTCTATATGTTTCAAGACAATTAAATGGTCCCTTTTTTTTAATTATCACATGGATAATTCACTTGGGCTTGGGTCCTTTTTATGGACCATGGCCGGATGTCCCCTATTGGGCCTGATTTTTCTCTTCATTTTTTTGGGCCAACCCGGTTGGTCCCGAGTTGGGCCTAGCCCACTGACCTTTCGACCTTAAAACGTCCATATCTCCTTGTACCGATGTCACCTGGGAACCCACGACCTATGGTTGGAAAGCTAATTCAATTATCTACAACTTATATTTCTTGGTATTTTTCCAAATTCCAAACTTATAATACCGTTTTTTCCCCTAAAAGTCAGATCACCCGAAAACGTTTTCTTAAAATATTCGTTTGGAGGACTTCCACTTTGATTTGGCCCAAGGGTCCTTCTTGAGTTGTGTTTAACTTCACATATGTGATTCATATGACTTGTCACATGTTCCAAAAAAAATCTTAACGTGTGGGCCCCACCTCAGCTTACATATAATCCGACGTTTAAAATTACGGGATATAACAGTAGAGAAGGCTCTAGAGGTGTGGAGAAGGTTTTTGGGAGTGTTTGGGGTCTGTGGGTGAAGAAAAATAGGAAAAAAATGAAGTGGGCCAAATATATGTAACTTGGAACTTTTCCACCGACAGCAACTTACGGTGGACATACGGTTCGTATGTCATACTTACGGTCTGTATGTCTGACCGTATGTTGGCCAAAATTCTGCACAACTCGCTGATGTTGTTTTACGCCTCTCAGACATGATAGATGGTCCGTATGTCACTTTTATGGTCCGTATGTTGGGCCGTATCTTTGCCAGTCAACAAACTTTCACAAAAAGTACTTTCTTCGATTATCTTAGCCTCGGAACCTTTAGGGTACATGCTTAATGATTGTCAAAAGTCTTTCTTTAACCTGATAGGGGTATCATAGCCTCTCTGGACTTACATTAGTTTGCTTACAACGTAATCGACGTGGAAATTCTCAAGGTGTAACACCTTACCCCTTTGAATAGGATCTTGTTAACTATAAGTCACCTGTGAAGTGTTTTTTTTTAGATGAATGTCAAGAAAAAATATCAATGTAAGCATTGAACTTCAAGTTTAATTCAATCAGTATGAGCTTAGTCACTCTCTTAGTTATGTATTATGATGTAGTTTTGCTTGACGGGTTATTCTTCTCTGACCAGACATTATCCACAAGATTGTACTTGACATCATGGTGCGAAGGAGTATGTCAGACAATAATCACATAATTAATGTGGGAGCAGATCCGCGGAATCAAGAGTATATCCATCCAGAGCCTTGTGTGGTGTATGGGAGCTTTACATCTTTTCCACATCCAAATGTCCACACTGTAATACCATCTGCAGGAAACACTGGAAATTTCTATTTGCACCATCTACCAAACCATCAAGAGGGCGCTGTAATTTATGGGATGCCACCGTCCAATGGGGTTCAACAGCCGCATCCTGCCACCAATGTTGCAGTATTTGCAACATCATCAAATCACTATAACCCTTATGTGGCTGCTCCATCTACAGATTTTCTAGCTCCAGTAAATCATGGGTTACATAATTCATGGGCCTGGAATCAGGCTGCTCCTTCACCCTATCTTCCCGGTAACTGTCCTTTTTTTAATTTTACGTTTATGACTTTTGAGTATCTATTCAACCTACTTTTTTATTTGATAGGTTAACTTCTCCCCCTCATCAAAGTTCTTGTTCTTCTAAGTTTTGTTTTCTTAGGAGCTATTAGCATGCCGCCAAGTTGAGCAATGCATACGTCAACTGTCCTTTCTTCTTACATGTTTAAAAGGGGCAACCCAACGGAAACACATCTTTTACTTTCCTTTTGCCATATTCACATATTTTTGTAGCATAATGTTTATCTCACTTTTTTTTCCCTTTCCCCAGATTATCAACTGCAATTCGTGATCTTTACTCCAAGTGCTAGAAGTTGACTTCATTAATTGCATCTTTCTTTGCTTCTTTATATTACTTTAGGTGGTGCCGGAGGCTATGTAGATGCTGGATTTATGGGTGTGCAAGGTTATCAATTAACTGCCAGCAATGGAGGTTTGAATAGTTTTCTGCATGCACCGCCTAATATGCAATATATGGGAGGCCACACTATGAGCTTCTCTCCACAGATGACAGCATCTTCACGCGTCTACCTGCAAAATAGCTCGTCCAATAACTCTAATAATCTATTGCGAGGTGTTGTACCATTCTCACCGACTGGCTCTAGGTTGTACAGACCTCATCCAAGGGAATTCATGCCTGAAGCAAATACTCGACACCACAACCTCCCTAACATGAGAGTTTTGCCAGAAAATGTAACATTTTTTCCTTTTTACCAGTTCTTCTCGTTCTCTTTGTTGTAGTGTCGTTTCATGCAGTTAAAGTAATGGGATTGGATGTTGATGGGGTATCTCTTTCTTTGGTGATTTTACTAGAGGGTGGCAATGCTGGATGTTCCAGCATACCATGAAGTGGGTAATGTTGTTGATCAGTTCAGAGATATGCGTTTGGACATAGATCACATGTCTTATGAGGTGAGGAATATTGTTTCTTAAGTGTATGTATCATCACATTTTTGTAAAAAATCTCGTTCAATTATTTACCATAATCTTGGGTAACTTACCCTGCGATGTAAAAATTCTCCAGGAGCTTCTTGCATTGGGGGAGCATATTGGCAACGTGACAACGGGTTTATCAGAGGAAGCTATTGTCACCAATTTGAAAACGAGAATATTTTTGTCTACCGAGACTCCTTGCGCTCTGGAAAGTGTTGCATGTCAAGATCACAAAACTGACTGTGTCATATGCCAGGTATTAACAATAGCTTTGCTTGTTTAGTAGTCCATTTGTGACCTATAGTTTCTAAGTATAATATTTGGATGCTGTTGTGCTGGTTATATTTAATTGTTTAACAAAGTTTCCTTAATTGACTTATTTTTACAACACTTTGCTTAATTTTTATGTTGTCATTCTCTTCCTAAATCATAAATTCATCAAAAGGTTATCTTGAATCTTTGTAAGGTTTCCTTGTCACGCCAATGAGAAGCTTTTTGGTTGTCTACCTGGCACAATGTTATGTTGTGATTTTGTTCATTCTTTGAAGATTGCATCTTATTTGCTTCTGCATGAGTATTAGTATTCAGATATGTGGTGTTAAATTCGCAAGATTTGCTTTCCGGTGAAGCTATATTCCTTTCTTGTTGCTTGTTTCTTTGAGATAGCTCTGATGGCCTGCATATGTTACACACATCATTGCAGACTGGTTACATCGACCAAGATAAGATTGGCGTTCTTGAGTGCGGGCACGAGCATCATGAAGACTGCATAAAGAAATGGTTGGTTGTGAAGAATATTTGCCCCATCTGCAAATCCACAGCATTGTCCACAAAGAAACAGGTAGATGGGAGGTCGATGAATAATTAAAATAGTGCAGGCATTCTATTCTCTTGTTAAATGTTTATTCTCCGATGAGGAAAATGTTCCTGAAACTGTATTATAAATTTTGTACATATTTTTGCCGTAGTCCAGCTCTCCTAAACGTTTTTCGTTGACCTTATCTTTGTGGAGCTAAATTTGTCCAGACTCGTAAGTTTTGTTCTGCCATATAGACGTTCCGTTTCACCATAGCTTCTTTACTCTTGTATTTTTCAAGCTTGTTTTGAGAAGCATTTTTATTGAGCTGATGGTCCATTGAAATCAGCCTCTCTACCCTCACAAAGGTAGGGTAAGGTCTCCATTCAATCCACCCACACCAGCACCTAATTGTGAGATTACACTGGGCTGTCTGTGGGTCTCGGCTTTTGATTTTATGGTAGTGCTAATTTTTCCTGTTTTTCATCTTCGGCTTTTGATTTTATGGTAGTGCTAATTTTTCCTGTTTTTCATCTTCAAATAGACCAAGATACTTACCGAGTATCATCTTCTTAATTTCTAGTACGAAAAACCTACATGCAAACGCAATTGTGTTGCCTGAGTTAATCGAGCTGTCGAACCATATCCCTAACTAATACGTACTTATCTATTGATCGAGCGATTCAATAAATGAATTGCCTTTGTTATAATACCATGTTATTAGGAGTAGAAAATTAGAAATATTTTGAAGGAGCAAAGCCTTTTTGTTATGAAATATTAGGTATATTATGGTAGATGTCCATAACTCCTCAGTAGTTACTCCCACTACTTTCTCCATGATGTAACTATTAAATCTCCACCTCCTATCTTCATTATGTAAATATTAATTCCCACACCTCCATGATCTTCCCCCATAACCTTCATAGTTATTATCTTGTTCATTGCCACCTTTTGACTATCCTCTATGTAGTAGTATATATAGGGATATAATAGGTGATGTACTTACACGTGAACATACTTGGATGAATGAAAAAGCTCCCTTCTCTTGTCTCTCTTTTTCTCTTTATTGTTCTTGCTTTCATCTTTTAATCTATTGTATTAATTCTTTTAGGTTGATTTTACAACATGTTATCAGCACGAGTCTCTAATCAAATGAGATAGCTTAATCTTTTTCCTAAAGGAGTTGATCTGATTTTCCATCGGTTCAATCTCCAGGCAAACTAAAAGGTATATGATAGAGGTTGGCTAATTTTTGTCCACGAATATCATTTTGGGAGTAGAGACAAGTATTCATTCTTTAGCAATCACCGGTGTACATGGACCGGGTTGGTTCGGATGTTTTAAACACCAAATCAAATCAATTGCGTCGGGTTTTTAAATTTATACATCAAACCAAACCAATAAAATTCGGATTTTTCAACCTCGGTTTTTCTCGGGTTATTCGGTTTTCTTGGATTTTTCGGGTTTTTTTCAGAATAGTCTTGATACAAAACATATAACTTTTACTTCAAATATCTCTTTAGTCCTAGTAATGTACAACTATATAATTAAGGTATTTCTTAAGAAAATAACATAAAATGTGAGAAGAGTGATGACACTGTATTAAAATATTTAAACAAAAAGCTAATAAAATCGGTTAAAATAAATATTGCTAATTAACAAGCCATAAAGAAAATGACCATAATCTACAAATATTAAGTCATGCTAAAATAAGTACGGCTAATAAGTATTAATTACATGACAAAGAAAAAAAACTTAAGTTATGTATTTTCACTCTCTAAATCAATTATACAAAACTAAAGAATAGATATCCAACATTATTGTCATTCCTAATGGTAAATTGAATTTCTATTTTTAGCATTAGTGTTGAGTTGGTTTTGGTTTGGACTTTATTTGAGTTATTAACATCCATAGGATATAAAACTTATTGACGTTCAAAATTCTAAGTTCAAGCTTAAATAATATGATAATAGATAAAAAAAATACGAAAAAATTTAAGAAATATTTATAAATTACATTACAAATAAATATTTTTATGTATAAAATATTTTAAAAATTGAATACATGTAATGTCGGATTGGTTTGGTTCGGTTTGACTTTTTTTAGTTAAACCCAAACCAAACCAATTATGGTCGGATTTTTTTTTTCAACACCAAACCAAATCAAACCAAACCACTAGTCGGGTTTTTATTCTCAGTTTATCGATTTGGTGCGGTTTATCAGTTTACTTTGTACACCCCTAACCATACTATTATCCCACTCGTACTCGGCCAAGTATGTGTCTTATTATGTGTATGACTTGAGTACTCCAGAAAATATATCCCGAGTAAATAACTTGTTTTGACTAAGCAAAAATTTTACTAATTCCTTTTTATGAATTTTCTAATTAAATTTTCTTGATGCAGTCCCACATAATTTTGACATCTTAAATCCATGTTTGAATAATCAACTATCACTACACCAAAAGAGGCTTTTAATGGCAATATATATTCCTTTTAGCGGAAATAGTTATTGCCACAAAAACAATTACCAGCAATTGGTTAATGTCATTAGATCCAATGTTGCTAAAGCCTTTAGCGGCATTTATTATTAGGGCAAAAGTTTGATATTGCCGGTACTAATTGATTCTAAAATATAATGTTACACCTCGTGAATTTTTGCGTCTTCGTAAGCAAACTAACATGAGTTCAGAGAGGCTATGTGTTACACCTCAGGAAAAAAAAATTAAGTCCATGAAATAATTCTGCGGGTGAACAGTAGACGCGTATGAACAGTAGACGCGGAGGAACAGTACCGATGAACAGTAAAAATCAGAGACTAAAAAAAACGAAAAAAATCTGATTTTTTTTCATTTTCTACCCCTCCCTCTCACTCTAAACTCTCTCTAAACCCTCCCAAAACCCTCCTAAAATCTCTCTAAATTTTTCAAGTTGAAGTCCTCCAAATCAAACCAAGATTTCATCTTAGGAATTGGAAACTAGTTAAGAAAGGATTATAGTATTTGGTGCTTGATGTGTGGCTGATTATTGAAGCTTGGAGCTAGGATTTTAGTTGAGTTTTCTGGGCAATAAGGTATGTAATATACTCTATTCTTGTTAATTAAGTTATTCATGGGAGAATTCCCTAGTTTAAAGTGAAGGGAATTATGTTATGAAGTCATAGATTAGTTGGTTGATATGATTGCCTTGAGGGTTGTTTTTGATTGGAACTTTGAGAGATTTCTAGGTGCTTATATTGCTATATGAGGTTGTTGATATTGTTGTTGATGTTGTTGATAAGTTGTTGTTCTTGAATTTGGGAGAATAAAGTGTATAAAGATATTGTATACAAAGCGTATACCGGGCTGTTTTGTGCCGATATTTGGGGCTATTTTATGTAATTTTCGTGGCTGTTTTGTGACAATATTTTGGAGCGGTTTTATGTAATTTTCGTGGTTATTTTGTGACTATATTTTGGAGCTGTTTGGTATAATATTTGTGGCTGTTTTGCGATGATATTTTGGGGACTGTTTTATGGTCGTTATAGACTGTTTTGAGGGCTGGAATATCGGAGGATTGGTTGTAGTTGCTGTTGTTATATTATGGATATACGGAAATAAAGAAGTGTATACAAGCATTGGCATCCGAATGTATATTGGGCTGTTTTGGGAGTAATTTAAGAATGGATTTAATCCTAATTTGATATGAAATTGTTGGTATTGTTGTTGTTGGTACTTTGATTGATGTTTGGCTAAGTTGGAATTTCGAGGATTGTTAAGTTTACAGGGGAAATGCTGCCCAATTTTCTCTAGAATTTACGACCCGTTCTTATAGTCGATTAACTAATGTTAATACAAATTCTCCCGTGAAGGTAACGACGTGACATTGGGGGAGAGCAAGTGAACGATAACATAGCTAAACGACAAAGGTATGTGAGGCTAGTCCTTTCTTTCTAATGGCATGAATCCTATAGCATAAGTTATTTTCCTCTTCATGAGTTCCTATTTTCCGGAAAGCTAGAAGCCTAAGTCCATAAATGTCTATATAAGATAAGAGATATGATATGATGATGCCATATTGATAATGATGCTATTTATTTCTTACACTCACCTTATGTACTAATTCCTTCAAGGTGAGGCAGAATGTCAATAATTGCTCCATAATGAAATCGGGGGATCACGACCTTACGCCACCCCGACAGAGTATAGTTGATCTTGAGTCTTATGCATGTACTATGATAAGCATATTATGATAAGCATATTATTACAAGTATTTTTGATGAGCATGTCATGATCATATTACACCGCGCCTAGTTGGCCGGGCAGTCACCGCCAAGGCGGGCAGCTATACGGATACACCATGACCTTTTGGCATGGGCAGACACCACTAGTGGGCGGCATGAGATGGTACCCCGGACGCGGGAGGCCTGGACGCGGGCTAATGTTATTGATTATTACACCGTTCCGATATGGACGGGCAGCTTGCATATTATGCATATATGAAATTATGATGAGTATGAGTAAGACAGCATGCATTACTTCTTTTATGATTGTCATTTAGATTTAGATGTTTCATATTGATGTTCACATTATATTAACACTGTCTTTCTTTATTATTTATGCCTCTCATACTCAGTACAATGTTCGTACTGACGTCCGTTTTCTTTGGACGCTGTGTTCATGCCCACAGGTAGACAGGGAGGTGAGCTTGGTCCAGACCCTTAGTAGCTGTCAGCTGATTGAGAGCACTCCATTGTCCGGAGGTGCTTATGATTCTTCTTTTGGTATATATGCATATTTTGGACACGAGGGAGTCTTGTTCCGTCTATATGTTTAGTATGTCAGTAGAGGCTCGTAGATACGCAGTGTGGATCAGATGGTCTCACAAGATGTTATTATTATGTATATATTATTTTGATGACTGAGAGGCAAATGTATATAAGTATTTATGTTTCTATATAAAATATGATTTTCCTACAATTCGTGTATAAAATTGGTAAAAGGGCATTAAATGAGTAAGATGAGTATTAGAATGAGTGGTGCTCGGTGGCTAGCCCCGGGTACCCGTCACGGCCCCTAGCTGGGTCGTGACACTATGATACCCCTATAAGGTCAAGAAAGACTTTTAACAAGTGTTAGACAAGTATTTAAAGGTTTCGGGATCAAGCGAATCGAAGAATTTAGGTTCGTTGAAAAATTGGAAAAACTTGGCAGAAATTTTGGTCCAAATTGAGAGGGGCATATCTCCTAGAATATAAGGAGTTATGGAACCCATAACCTATGAAAATTGAAGTTCAGCGAGTGTTTTTTCCAATGCAACTAACAGATCGCATTTCCGTGAAGTATAGAGGAAAATACGGCCCGTACAAACAATTCCAGAAAGTCGGGATTTTTTTTTACCTCTGATGAACAGTAACCCGTACTTTGAATGTACGGATGAACAGTAACCCATACTTAAAAGTACGGGATGAACGGTGCTCGTACTTTTCCCGAAATTGAGGTCGGTGGAAAATTGTTCCTAAGCCTATAATTAGACATTTCTCATGAATTGGGCCTTTTTTTTCACCTACAATAAAACCCTAAAGCCTCTCTAAGCTTCCATTAACTCACCATATCAACACAAATCTAAGAGAAATCAAAGATTAGACACCAAGAATCAAGAGAATCAAGTGTGTGGATGCTCACAAGGGTTGATAGAAGCCAAGAATTCTCTTGGAATTGAAGTTGGGTTTTTTCTCAAGTAAAGTATTTTCATCCAAAGTCCATTCCTATGTCACCAAAGGTGAGTTTTGTATTTATCTCATGTTATTAAGAGTATTGAGTGGTTGAATGACTTGGATTGGGGAAGAAAGTAGAATATGAGGCTCAAATGTGAAATAGTGATATTCTTGAATAGTAATTTGACTTGAATCATAATTCTTGATATGCCATGAGTATAATCATGTTGTGAATGATACTAATGATGTTGAGGAAGTATTATATGAAAATGGATATAGTGTTGCATTGTAGTTATGGTTAAGGATGACTTTAAAGGGGAATTTTAAGAGTTGAATAATGTTTAACTTGAAGAATTTTATTGATTATGATATTATGGGTGTTGCTATCGATATTTGGGAGTTGTTTATCATATGGAGGAAGTGGTTGGAACAAAGGAAATGCTGCCTAATTTTCGTTAGTTCTTAGTCATTTTAGTTTAGACTCAAGTATGCTTCCAATTATCTAATTTTAGTACGAATTGTCTTGAATGTAGAATCGTGAGCTTGGAGGGGAAGCGTTTAGTCGATAAAGTTAAAGAGACGTAAAGGTATGTAAGGTTAGTCCCTTACTTTCAAAGGTATGACTCCTATACTATGATTCCTTTATATTTCCATGACTTCCTCATATCCCAAAGTTGAAGGCTAAAGATTTCTAAAAGCTTCCTATGAGAAAGGGATGAGATATGTTCTATGATAATGACGATGATTATGATGATTTTATTCATCGAGATTCTAAAGCTTATGAAATGATGCTATAATAAGACTAATGATCCTATTGCATGATTTTCTTGATATTATTCATTGTTGATAGTCTCACCTCATAATACTAGTTCCTTCAAGGTGAGACATGGCGATCATGATTATTCCATAACATAATCGGAGGTACCGACCTTACGTCACTCCGATAGAGTTGTAGCTTTTAATTGGACTCTCATGCATGCTTATTTTTATGTATGATTACACCGGGCCTAGTTGGTCGGGCAGACACCAATTCAGTGGGCGGCTTATGGACGATGATAGTTACACTGTGCCTAGTTGGCCGGGCAGTCACCACTAGTGGGCGGCGTGAGATGATTACCCCGGACGCGGGCTAGTGATGATATTATGTTATGTATGTATGAAAAATGTTTTCTTAAAAGGCTAAGCATGCATGGTATTCGCCTTAAGAGGCAGTTTGATATACAAGTTATCTCTTTCCCTTATGTTTCCTTATTGCTTTACTACATTATGGTTCATGCCTTACATACTCAGTACATTATTTGTACTGACGTCCTTCCTTTTATGAACGCTACATTCATGCCCGCAGGTAGACAGGGAGACGGACCGGATACCTAGGAGCTCTATCAGCAGTCTTATAAGAGCACTCCACTTCTCCGGAGTTACCGCTTGTTGGTATATTTTTTTGTTTGCATATTTGGGGCATGGCAGGGTCCTGTCCCATCCTTATGATTCTAGTATTCTAGTAGAGGCTCGTAGATACATGTGTGTGGGTAGTAGATGTCTCATGATCTTATTAGTATATGTTCTGTACATCATTTTGTAGCCTTGTGAGCCTATGTGTATATATATATATATATATATATGTTTGGGAAGTAAATGAACGTTGTCTCGTAATGAGTTTCATGCGGAGAACGGTGTATGTTCAGATTGAATGTGATGACAAGTGAGTTAGGTGGTGCTCAATAGGGTAGCTCCGGGTATCCGTCATGACCCTTTAGTCGGGTCGTGACATATAATTAGAATCAATTGCCGCTAAAAGCATATTTTATTGTAGTGTATTAAGCATCTACATATGCCTTTATATATTGTATGTTTAGTTTGAGTTTGTTATTCAGCACTTTGCTATTCGTTGGAGATTGTGGATCAGTTAGTCTGTTAGTCCAAATCAGTGGATGCGAAAATTATATGTTACCGGTTTTGGATTTTGACTTAGTAGTTTTCTGAACTGTTTGTTTTTCTATGTGGCAATAAATATATGTTAGCTTTATAGTTCTAGTATAATTTTTGTTGATAACTCTCATTTACACAATATAATACCTATAAGATAAAAGGAGCAGATTGCCTTTATTTGTTATGAGGTCTTCTGAATTGAATTATCCATCAGGCTCTTTTCTTTTGACTAACATTTTATTTGAACTACAATATGTATTCCGTGTATACTACTTGATATTTAGTTTGCTCCACGGTATCAAGACTATTTACTTATTTTGGGTGCAAATGTGCAATACAACCAAAAAGACAAAATAGAAGATGAAGGTACCAAAAAGACAAAATAGAAGATGAAGGTACCTTGGTTTGGCTAGCTTGACGAAATGTATTCCCCTCTGAATGAGAGTCGTTATTTTTTGAAAGTACAGATGAACTGCTTAAATTATATGTTCAGTTACATGCTTAAATATTTTCAATGGTTCGTCATGACTAAATATGTTGATTGTTGGTAACCATTAAAGGTGATAATATTGTTTAAGGTTCGAGGGTGAGCCTCAATGTACTTTGGCCCATTATGCTATTGGTTTTGGATAAGACGGTGAATTTAAGTCTCATCGCATCAAGAGGGTAAGACATCGGGTGAAAGGCCTGGGGCACCACAATAATATAAGATATTGGGTTCAAGTCCCATCGATTTATGGCGTAACAAGCCTTTATATAGGTAAGACATTGGGTTTAAGTTCAAATGCACTATAATGATGATATAACGATGACCGAGGCAAAATAATATGATTTTGATGAAAATTTATGAAGCCCGCTCCACTGATGAATTTGCTCCATTCTCTTAAGTGAATGTGGAAGCAGTATATGATACGTCTGAAAGATGACAAAATAATTACAATGGTTATATGAATAGACGTGGGCGTGATAAGGGACAAAATAATAATAGTCACCATTGTGGTAATTATAAAAGGAAGAACACTATGGGTTCTCCAAATAGTCCTTCAAAAGATGAAGGTAATTTTTGTCATCAATATTGTATGAAAGGTCATTGGGCACGCGGTTGTCGCACGACCTAACTTGATGGAATTTTATAAATCCTCCATCAAAGCAAAGGATACAATTTCAAAGTAATGTCGATGTGGGTCTATGAATATGATAAAGACAATGGGCTTATAATGAAAATTTATGAAGCACGTATATATTACTATAGTCCATTCCTTGAACATAATATTGTGACTTGTGATGAGCATCGTGAATGCTCGCCCATTTTGAAAGTGAAATGTGAATACATTATGGATAAGAACGTGCTCATGTATAGTTGGATAAATACCACAATTCGCCTCTACGGGAGGTTTGAGAAAAATAAAGAAATTTTATATTGACATAAATGGTCATTGGTCACGCATTTTAGTACGTCATAAATATTGTGGTATGCGTTATCACGAATTGCTGAAGAGTAATAGCAAGAAATAAATCTTGCCTATAAAGGCTTCGGTCATGACCATAATGACAATTACTCCCTAAAAGGGGATGTTCACCGTATGGATGGTATTATGAAATATGTGGTAGTACATAACTAATTGGGAGCTCAGGAAAAGCTAATTTGTTACTACCCGGAGGAATGAAATTGATCATAATATTGGTATTATAGTGAGTTTCAAAGGTATTGGCCAAAGAAGAACTATATTGAGACCACAAATTATGGGAAGATTTAATATCTTCATATTACTACAATCGAAGTGGATTATAAATATTTATGTGAAAGGTTATCCGTCTTTTCCTCCTGTTTGAGCTACACAAATATAAGCATGATGATGGAATCACATGCTACATGAATTAAAAAGGTTAGTGATTTTATCAGTTGGCATGACCGGTTGTCCATCCCGGTTCAAATGTGATGCAAAATAATTGAGAATTCATGTGGTTTATATATTGAAGAAAATAAAAGATTCTTTAAGAATTCTTTTGTATTGTTGTTCTCATGATGACAAATTGATTATTTTACCGGCTAAGGTTGGGATTGATCCCCTAATTTTGGAACGTATAAAAGGTGATATATATCTATGGGCTCAGTCACCTGCCATGTGGACCGTTTACTATTGTTTGGTTTTGATAGATGCATCTCTGTTATGGTCACATGTGCATTTGGTATCAACTTGCAATTTGAATTTTGCAAGGTTGTTTGCTCAATTTATAAGTTAAGAGCACAGTTTCAAATTACGAAATTATGTTGATAATGCTAGTTTATATCCAAATTGGTTTAGCAGAAATTGTGTGCCTCCAATTATAGCTAAACAATTGGTTATGAAAACAAATCTCCCAAATAAAAAATTGGTATGAGATGTGTTATGTAATATGTAGCAGCATTTGTATGCATCAAGTTAACAAGTATTAAAAAGTTTCCCTACCACAATTGGATTAGGGTCAGGAGCCAAATAATTCTCATCTAAAAATTTGAATGTGCGGTATATGATTCAACTGCTCCACCACAACGCACAAAGATGGGTCCCCAAACAAGGTTGGGAGGTAATGTCAGATTTCCTAACGTTAAGGGGAGGGTGGGGGTGGGGGGATGATAAGCGGGTGGAAAATAAGGTATATACAATGAATTATCATTGATATGATCGTCCTTGAAAAATTCAGGTTAACTGCTAGACGCATTTGGTAACCCAAAATAAAATATCCATATTCCAGCTGCAAATGCTACAATTAGAATTAAAGTCCTTAAAGGACAAAAGTCTATGACGATAGACCGACCGGTTCCAAAGATAAAACTCCTTGAAGAAGGAGAGGAGAAAATGATCAAGATGGTCATACAATGAGGCAAGTGCCTTAAAATAGCACCACGACATAATATTTCATACAACCTTTGGTTAGATTCGGGTACCTGAAAATGATGAAAAATAAAGAGATCTCGATAAGATATGTCGTATTAGAACCGATATCAAATGACCGTCGACGGTATCTTTGAAATAATGTAGCGCTCAACATTATAATGGTGATGAGGATCTTGAATTCAAATCTGTCAAAGAATGTGGACAGATATAATGATTGGTCAAATAAAATATGCAATTAAAGTATATTTTGTTTCACTTGGAATAGTGATGTTTTGGACCTATAGTCCAAGGACCTCAAGGTATAATATAAGTGGGGTACAAATGGGTTCTTGTGCGAAAAGTAAAATGAGAAATAAAAGCCATAAATATAAAGTACGGCTTGTGCCTTGTGGGATAAAGATTTTTCGCAAAAGTCCAGACATTATTGTATGGAGATGTATGTATTTTCATGTGGTAGATGCAATGCGGTTTCTTATCAGTCTAGCAATATATCAAAATTTTGAATGCGTATAATTAATTATTGTCAATATGGCTATATAGACAACGAAACAAAATCCATAGGGATTTAAATTGGTTTGAAGCATTTAAGGTTTATGAAAATAAAGCTTCAACAAAACTTTGCATAGGTTAAAACGATTCCATTAAGTACCCCAATGATTGTGATGTCACTAAATATAAATAAACATCATTTTTACCTCATGATAATGATGAGTATATTGTATTGCATACTGCAAAATAAATTATTAATATAGATTTGTTTATCCTAACAAATATTATCAAGGTTTTGTCGGTTATGTAAAATGCAAGATATTATTTTTATTATTATATGAAGTTTGTTCTTCAAGCGAGTTACCGATTTACATGTAAGGATACTACACATTATGACGTTTTATATGGCAGTCAATTATTGATACTGATTCAAGTCCTGCCAAGGTGATAGCTACTTACAAAGGAAGTCAGGAATACGTGTCTAGCTGAGACCAATAATTCAGCACATTTTGCAATAGTATGATGTTTACTTGGAAATGAAGATTTCAACAATACTATTGTACGAAGCTTGCATAGCTCAATTGAAAGAAGGATTTAGCAAAGGAGACATAATACAGCACATTTTGGCAAAGTTCTTTTCTAGACACGATCTTCAACAAAAGGGTGAAATAAATGTTCAAAAGATACGCTCGATTGATAATTTGACGAATATATTCACTGAAGCATTACCAACCTCGACATTTAAGAAGTTGGTACACAAGATTTGGTTGCATCGTCTCCCAAAATGAAGAAACATTTTAATCGAGGGGAGTATAATATGCGTTGTACTCTTTTTCCCTTAGCCGAGGTTTGTCCCACTGGGTTTTCCTTGCAAGGTTTTTAACGAGGCAGCAAGCAATGCGTATTAGAAAATATGTGTACTCTTTTTCCTTCACTAGGATTTTTTTTCAATGAGTTTTTCCTAGTAAGGTTTTAACGAGGCACATTATCTGTTAACTATGGATATTCAAGGGGGAGTGTTATGAAATATTATGTATATTATGATGGATGTCCATAACTCCTAAGAAGTTACTCCCACTACTTTCTCCATGATGTAGCTATTAAATCTCCCACCTCCTATCTTCATTATGTAAATATTAATTCCCACACCTCCGTGATCTTCCCCCATAACCTTCATAGTTATTATCTTGTTCATTGCCACCTTTTGACTATCCTCTATGTAGTAGTATATATAGGGATTAATAGGTGATGTACTTACACTTGGATGAATGAAAAAGCTCTCTTCTCTTGTCTCTCTTTATTGTTCTTGCTTTCATCTTTTAAAATATTGTACTAATTCTTTTAGGTTGATTTTACAACACTTTTAAATTACTAATTAATTAAGCATGATGTATTAAGCATGCTTATATCAATACTAAAGTGTTTGCATTCTTTATCTAGTTTATTTATTTAAAATTTTGTCTTGCAATTTCTTATATTATTTTTTTTGTCGCAAAATTTATTTAAAATTTTGTCGTAGATGCACTTCTCTTGAGATCCCTCACTCACGTAAATTGAGAGCAGGAGCGAAGCTAGAAGCTTATGTATGAATTTGGTTGAATTTCTTAATTTGAATTCAAGCTTTGTATTTGTATTAAAAAATTTGCTAAATATGCACAAAAAATAAATTTAGAACTTTTTGCCAATAGCGGAGATCAGGAGTTGAGGGCTAGCTCACTTAGTGATCTTCCTGTATTCCATGTTTGAGGTGGAGGGATTAAACTCTATCAATAACGTAGCTTCTCCCCTTTTCACCTACCCTCAATACGAAAAATTAAAAATAAACAAATAAAATTATCTGATGCCACTATCCTATAATTTATAACCCATAAAATTTAAATTCTGATTATGCATCTGCTTAAGAGTTTCTTATTGATTATTAGATGTTAGAATTTGTTGGCAAACACTCATCCTGAAAAGTGGCAACTCTAGCACATATCATGCGGGTTCACGAAACTAAGTAACTTTATTAGATATACCTTATAATATATATTAATAAATTAGCTAAATGTCTATATACATATCTCATTGTGAATTTGATTATTCTTATTATTATTTTTTATCTTGAGATTTTTGTATGAATCATAAACTTTAAATTTTGAATCCGCATATGATACTGATATTGTATATAATATCTTCAGTTTCATTCAATGTTTCTATTTTCCACTTAAAAAAAAAACATTTAATTTGGATTAGAAAACAAGATCTATGAGTAGTGGGCCGTATTATATCACATTGTCTCCCATAAGTTGATCAAATTGTGCTAAAACAGGACCCACTCTTTTAATATTTCTACATTTGCACCCTCTATTTTTTGTGTCCCTCAACAAAAAGTTAATTGTCGGAATGGTCCTTCAACTTTTGGGTGCTTTCCAATTGGTTATAATTTGTGATTGAAATGAACAAGTAGGGTGTTGCTGGCTCCTCCCACGTGCAATAATGCTACTTTTGTGTCCTACTACTCTTTTCATGTACGGACCCTTTGAGAATTTTTTTGGGGATCCCCACCAATCCAAAAATTTAGGATTTAAAATTTTAGAGACAATTATGGAGAGGGACATTGACTAAAATATATTAGCCAGAAGAATCCTTGTTGCCCATAGCAAAATGGTATCTTCTTTCTCAAAATTTCTTCCTGGATTGCACATGCTAATCCCCTTGGATTGGCATGACCCAACTATCTCTTTTTCAAATACTTGAAATCTTTGTTATATTAATTCCATCATTATTCAAAATTTGTAAATCTTTGTTATATTAATTCCATCATTATTCAAAATTTGTAAATCTTTGTTATATTAATACCTATCACCATTCAAAATATGGAACTTGCAAAACAATAATGATTTAGGAGTCTTTATATATTAATTTTCAGTTCTAATGATACGTGTTGTGTCACTCCACACCTTGTACGTATTTTATGAGCATGAAATACTCACAAGAACAAATATTGACTTGAAGGCCAAAGTTTTAATCCTTGAAAGTTATAGTTCAGGAGATAACCGGAAAATTCAATACTTAAAAGTATGAAACTAGCTAGCAAAAATGAGATAGGGTTTTAGCCATTAAATAAAAATGTTAATAATTTGTTTCGTTTAGAAATTTATGTAACTAACTTGAGTTCCTGTCATAAAAAGTCCGGGTTACAGTGCTCCCTACAAAAAAAACTATATTTCAGGACTCAACCCGAAATCTTAAACTTTTGATTAAGAACCGGGGAACATTTACCATTCTTCAACAAATCTTGGTGTCTTGGTGGTGATTTTTTTTTTTTTTTACTTTTTTTGAAACATCACTTCCACACCACAATGAGAGAACATGAACTTAAAATGAAGAATTTGGTGAAAAGGCGGAAATAATCCCTAAAGATTCTGAACCGCGTTCGAATATCAAAAGTCGTGAACTTAAAATCAAGAATATGCTCCATGACTAATTTCCTTACTCTCTGAAACAGGATAAAAAGAAGAAGGAATTGAAAAGATAGCAAATTAATTAAGACGTCATATTCAAGTTAACTTGAACAAGGGGTTGGGTTTTTTGTTTATTAATAATGCATGACAAAGAGGAATCAGAATTATTATATAGAATAATAAATTAACGATCTCAAACTTTTAAGAAACAGAAGATAATACTAGTATATTATACAGTAGGCACATGCAGTAGACAAGTTTTCTGCGTGACAGAGGTACTTAACATGCCTCTGAACTTAACGCTAATCATTATTAGTGTCTCCCTTATTATTTGTTTCTCTTTAAAAATAAGAAAAGAAAAGAATCATTGATAATAAATGCTCGTAAGGCGATGGTGCAAGGAACCTAACTAAATATTAAACTATATAGTTTTGGATTTGGTTGAAATCTTTAATTAATGTAAGAGGTGGGGTTTTGGACCACCAAAGGTCGTAGCGTAGTAACCTCTGTCCTTATTCAAAGGTCTCGTACTATTAAAGATATGTGTATATCAAGAGAAAAATCCGACGAAAATTCATGGTGAAAGAGGATTTTTTTACAAAAAATAGATGGACAAAGGTCCGCCGAACTCCGATCGGTTTTATTAAAATAAAATTAAAAATCGATGGACTTTCATAGTTGTTCTTTTTAAAATAAATTCATAGTTTCCGCAGAAATTAACCAATGAGATTCGTGATTTTTTTGGAATAAAAAATTGATGGACGCTCGTCAATTTTCTTTAAAAAAAAGTTATTGATTTTTTGATAGTTTTCGCTGGTTAACTTAACAAAATAGTTGATCGACGATATTCATTGAATTGTCTCTCAAAAAAATGTGTGTTTTTTACTGATGTCGGGGGTGAGTTATGAGAGTAGAGTCTTTTTTAACAATTGAGAGTAAGTCTTTTTAGTAGGCAAAGTTTATGCTCAAAGTGAAATTTCACGGGCCGAACTCATATTAATCAAACTTTAGAATGAATATCGAACACCGAATGAAAATTAAAAAAAATATAAAAGATGGGGCTTTTTTTGTTTTGTTTTGTTTTGTATAAGGGACATTCACATCCATGTGAGAGTGATTTGGGGACAAAGGAAAGAGGAGAGAGGTTGCTATTACAAAACAGTTCACATGGGGCAAGAGGAAGACATGATTCTAATATCCTACTTTTTTCACAACTCATTTTCCCTACTTGCCCCCACTATATATACCTTTATCCTTTAATTTTATCTAATATAATACTATTAACTTTTTTTTTTTTAATCCAATTTGTAGGGATTTCGCCTTTCTATACCATTCATTTTGAGGTCCTTATTTTATTTGCAAAATTGTGCAAATTAGTTAAGGCAAGGGTGCAACGATTTATCCAAAGCAACCATATAAATGAAATTCTTTAAACAAGTAAAC
Source organism: Lycium barbarum (assembly GCF_019175385.1). NCBI lineage: Eukaryota > Viridiplantae > Streptophyta > Magnoliopsida > Solanales > Solanaceae > Lycium > Lycium barbarum. The sequence continues at coordinate 6,782,417 of NC_083347.1, forward strand.
TCATAGAACGACAAGGAATGAATCAAATCAAATCATTTTCTGGTAAAATGAATCAATGTAATTTTACCAAGGATGGAAAAGATATTTGTAAAAATTCTTCTTCAAAACTTTTAAGTAAACACCTTATATATTATTACTTCTCTGGCATCAATATATATGGCAGTATTTGATTGGGAAATAAGTTTAAGAAAACGAAAAGACATTTTGAAATTTTTTGCAATTTAAAATAAATCATAAAATCTATGTGGTTATAAATAATCTCAAAATAATAATATAAAAAGCTTTAAGTTAAATAGTTTCTAAATAAAAAAGCATAACATTCTTCGTTTAACAAACTAAAAAAAGGTATATCGCTTGCACGAATGAGGTTGCAAATGTAGATCTAGCCTTAAAGCACTGAGTTAGCTTTTGTCGAAAATATATATTTATATACAAACTATTACGAAATATTTATAAATATTAATTTGTAAACCCAATTTTTATTGTATATTAATTTAAAGTTGTTATAAAACCTCATGAACTTCAAATTTTAGTTCCATCTCCTCGGGTAACAATCTGAAATCCTTAAATTAACCTGAGCTTACATACATGCAACTAGGGGTGGGCATAGTATAATATATACCGATTATCATACCGAAATCAAAAAAAATTATACCGCGGTTTCGATATTATGGTATTTGATACGGTATTTGGGAGAAGTTTAGACAGGTTGACTCATTTTTTGGTTGGTACCAATAGACTTTGGGCGCTAAAAAGATACCCTTCTCTATTTCGTCTTCTAGCCTCAATTTCCCTATCTCAAAAGGAGAAACAACATCGCATGGGAGAGGATGCTTAACCACAACGGAGTCTGTGTCCGTGTACGTTCTGGATAGGCGCGCATCCTCATAGAGCCAGGGGCAGAAAAGATCAATGAAAGACTAGAGTGCGAGCTAGCTGATCTACCGACAAGTCCTTGATTTCTGGTTCATCCTCCTATGCCCTGGGCCTTTTGCTCTTCTAACGTAAAAGGTGGCCGGCCATTCGTTAAGGCCCAGGAATCCGCTGGACCGGATCTTGCAAACAGTGTTCTTCCTAAAAAGCTGCTAGAATGGGCAGGGGCTGAAAGATGAAGATAGTGAAGTGCAAAAAGAGAAAGCACTGTAGGCATACAGATCGATCAGAGCCATCCTTTTCCATTCCCAGAGAGGGGTCAAACTGTTCGGCTGATTATCTATGAAAGAAGGCTTTGTTGAATGAAAAAAATATTATCTTCAGGATAGAGAGCCCTCCGCCTGCCTTTTCGCTCAGAAGCTCCAACAAGCCCTAAAGTCTCTTGCCACCTAAAACTCTGCCAAGAGAGCGCTGCTTTACGTTTGATCCTATGTACCTATAGAATGCTATGCGTTCTCCACTTTCGGATCTCGCAAAGAGAGAACGTGTTTTTTCCTCTGACTTTCTCTCTCATTCGCGGAGCGAAGAAAACGGGCTTTGCCCCAGCTACCGCTATCCTTGGGAAACCAAAAGAGCTACCGAAGGAAAGGGATGCAGTCTTTTCCTTGGCCTTTGGAGAGGAGAGGGCAGAGAAGAAAATGTCCTTCGCATTTTAGCCGGATTTGGCCTTCCCTTCGATCAATCCTACGTTTTTCTTTTTTTCCCACTGGTCATTATGGAATATAGTATATGTAGGCGCAGGTCTTCCTAGACCGAACCCCCATGTGTTTTATATTAAACATATCAAAATCAACAGTGGAAGAGGCGCTGGTTGTGCGAGATCATTATGACTGAGGAAGCCCATTCGACAACCATAATAGGCTCTATAACCGAATCACGCATACTAATAACACAGCAAATTAGAGGGGACAAGAGGTTCCACTCATCAAATCTCGATTAGCCTCTTCGATTGTTGTTAAGAGACTAAAGACCCTTCTATTCCCAAAAGCGCTTTATCGGTGGAAGGTGTCAAATGATGGCCGACTTGTCTTGTCTTTTCGATTGATTGGCTTACGGGTTGCGCAATGCATTTTAAAAAAATTTGGTATTAGGTATTTATAAAGAAAATACCGAAATACCGAATATCATACCGAAGTATAAAAATTACATATACAATTCATATATATTAATATATATTATAATACTAACAAATATTTAAATTAGTATTAGAACAAAACTAATTGTTTAGACATTTGAACTTTGGCTACTCTTTCTTGATTGAAATGTTTTTGTTGTGTAATTAATTTACGAAGGGGATTGCTTGTAGTTTTTTTTTTTTTTGAATTTTTCATATGTGAGGTGTTAGTACGACATAATTAAGACATTTCTTGAATAGGCGAAGTAATTCTCTACGATATGATTATATGTTCGACAAAGTTGAACAAACTTTGGTTACCGATTTACCATATCATAAAATATCGAAATTGAACTTAAAAATATCAATCATACCGAACTAATTTGGTATAGTAATGATATAGCATTTTTAGAAATCAAAAACTGAAATTACCATACCGAAATTTCAAATACCATATCATACCCAACTTTACATGAAAAAGTTTTTAACTGTCAAAATGATGGGTGATAATTAATTTTACTTTACCACTCCTTTAAAATTAAAAAAGAGGAGAAAAAGAGCAAAGGTCAAAAGGGTCACATCGAAAGGCACGTGGTGACTGATTCCCGCCAGTTAATAAACCGTTGAGAAAAGACTAATTTCCCTCTCTTCACAGCTGTAGCTAGCTGTCCTTTATCCCCCCTACCATGTGACTCAGTATTCCTCTTCCTCCCAAAACAAATAAAAAACAAAATAAATATTTGTCCATTAAAAGTTACTCCTAAAATACAATTGTTACTATTAGGGGTCGTTTGGTTTGAAAGACTAAGTTATGTTGATTAATTATATTCGGATTAGTTATTTTGAGATTAATTGTCTGATATTATTTCTTATCGATTATTTGGTTTGTTGCATTAAAATAAAACGCGTTGCATAATTTCTGAGAAACCTTCCACCATAATTTATTCAAGGATAACTAACTCTGGTACTATTATTCCAACATCTGTTAGTGATAACTTATCCCGATACTATTTTTAATCTTGGCAGTACAACTTATCTCAAAATTAGTAGCCAAACAATAGATAAGGCGGTATTAAACTCTTATCTCACGATTATTTATGCTTGTCCACTATATCGAATGACCCTAATACTTTAACTATCAACAATGGTTATGGTGAGATCGACTAAATCTTTTTTCTCTTAATTAGATGTTTCGGATTTAAATTTTGAGTACAAGAAAATATAGGCAGTAATTCCTTCTTAAATGGGCTTTAATAGCTTGAATCCGAATTAATTAATTGAGCCTCCAATACAAAGACCAACACAAGTAAAAAAAACTAGAATAAATACTCTGCAACTCTTTAACCAACTTAACCTCCTAAAGTAGATACTCACCTTACATCCTTTTGCCTTCCATTATTACCCAAAATACACCTTATTCTCACTTACTATTATCCTTTCTTCTTGTTCTTTATATACCCAAAAGCTCAATTCTCTTGAACACACATACAACCTTTGCCATTTTAGGCATGGCTCAACTACCACCTAAAGTTCCAACAATGGCACACAATTGGCCATTTCACAACATGCCCCCATTGCCTAACTCAACCACCATCGCTGTCAATCACCACAGTAATTCCTCCTGGGTCGACGATTTCCTGGATTTCTCGTCATCCAGGAGGAATTCACACCGAAGATCAGTTAGTGACCCGATTGCATTCGTGGAGGGTCCATTCAGGTCGAATAATAATAATAATAATAACGGGTTTGATAAATTGGATGATGAACAACTTACTACTATGTTTTCAGATGATAATGCTGCATTTGCTGTTACAGCACTGTGTTCTAATCCTTCAAGTACGAATCCTTCTACACCGTCTGATCAAATCAGTGATGAAGATCAGAAGCAGTCGGGCCCACTAGATGCTAATCAAGTGGTTCAACCGAAGAATGAACCTGGTGAAGTTGATAGTAATTGTGATAATCAATTAGCAGCAGCTAATAAAACAACTGCTAATGACTCTTCTGATAACAATTCTATTGTGGATCCAAAGAGGATTAAGAGGTAATTAAGATTATGACTAACCCAATTGTGTTAAAGCATTAATCTTTAGTCTTCTCCATATGTAATTGTTTAATTGTGTGTTAAACTGTTAACAGGTTACAGATGATATTGTTAGTATTTGATTAATTATACTTTCAATGTGTTTATTAGTATTATTGCGAGCCTCATTGTTTTTCAAGAACCAAAGCCGTACTAATAATTATTTTTGATAATGGGAGACAATGAAATTAAACTCAAAACCTTTGACCAAAGATTGAGTTAGAGCGAAAATTATTTTATGTATATATAGTAGAGAATATTTTGGTTTCTCCATTACTTATTTCTTCATATTTTGAATTATTTAGTGAAAATTCTAGCTTCATTTTGACTGTGGTAATGACATGTTTAATTGTGTAATTAAGTTATCTAAAAGCTTAAGTTAGAGATGATATATTTTTATTTAATTAATTTTTATATTCAGAGTAATATCAATAAAAACACAATTGGACCCACATTGAGCACTGCATATTATATTAGCGGAATTAATAAAAAATATGTTCAACAAATTGTAGTTCTATACTCCCTCCGTTTCAATTTATGTGACGTAGTTTGACCGGGCACGAAGTTTAAGAAATAAAGAAAAAAATTTGAATCTTGTAGTCTAAAACAAGTCAAATATAGTTGTGTGGTTATAGATCATCTCGTTAAGCGTAAAAGATATAGTTTAAAGTTAAATATTTTCAATAAGAAAATGTGTTATTCTTTTGAGACTCACTAAAAAAGAAAGTGTGTCATATAAATTGGGATAGAGGGAGTATATGTTATGCTTTATTATTTAATATTTAGGAGTAATAACGGGTTGTTGTTTGTTTGTTTGTTTTTTTTTTTTTTTTTTTTTGTAGAATTTTAGCAAACAGGCAATCAGCTCAGAGATCAAGAGTTAGAAAGTTACATTACATTTCAGAGCTGGAAAGAAGTGTAACCTCTCTGCAAGTAAGTGTATAATATAGTATAGTAATTAATTAACTCGCAACTTGTTCATTAATCATAATCATGTGCTTTTAATTAATAACTTGAATATTAATGCTAACTTCTGTTTTTTTTTTTTTTTTTTTCCTTATGTTGAAGACTGAAGTATCAGCATTGTCACCAAGAGTTGCTTTTTTGGACCATCAAAGGCTGCTTCTTAACGTTGATAATAGCGCACTCAGGCAACGAATTGCAGCTTTGGCTCAAGATAAGATATTTAAAGATGGTAAGAGTTTAAAATTAAATCATTCTAAATTAGAAAAATTAATTTTATCAACTTTATATTATTTGTCTAAATGGTCTGCATAATAAATGGTATTTTTGAGTAGCATAATTAAATGAACGACATGCATGCAATTCATGATTGATTGTACTAATTACGTTTACACCTGGCCGGTCAACCACAAATCCACAATGCAATCAATTCACCTAAATTTCACGTGCCGTGAACAGAATTGTTCCTGTAGTAATAGTATGGTTTAATTTAGGCAGCGCATTATTTGTACTTACCTATTAATTATGTTTAAGAAAAGTTCACAATTAATGCACTAATTATCACTCATACTTTTTGACGGAAAAAGAAAAAAAAAAAAAAACTTATTCAGCCAACAGAATTAGCGTGTTTTAAGGTTCAAGTGGGCGTCTACCTTAAATGTGTATATGTGAATCTAGTAATTTTTGTCTAAACATAATATATATATATCAAGAAATTTATTAAATATCTATAAAATATTTTATTATATCTTTAATTTTTGTGTTTTATATTAAATTTAAGATTACTATAAGAATTTATAAATTTCAAATTTTAGATCCGTCTTTATCCGTTCAACGTCAGCCTTGTCTTACGGGTACATGGAATTTAATTGTTGGAACCAATTTGAGAGCCTTGCCATGTCGAACGTTTAATCCAATTAAATTCTTTACACTATTAGGTCATCATAATTACATGTTGTTCATGAAAAATGAGATATGTAAAATGTAATCTAAAAAATAAATAGATATTAAGTATCTTAATATAATATGTTAAAATACAATGATGGTGTAAAACTTCTTTACATTATCGATATTTATATAAGTTACACTTTTTTTTTTTTTTCGTATTTGGCAGCTCATCAAGAAGCACTGAAGAAGGAAATTGAAAGATTAAGACAAATTTATCATGAACAGAACATGAACAAAATGAACAACAACGGTACCGCCGATGCACCACCGTCAGCGGCGGCGCCGATGAGTTGCACGGAAGAAGCGTAAGCTTCTCAAAAAAGTATTACCATCAGCTAACCTGCGCCTTCACGTGATGTGTTCCCCTCTTCTTTTTTTCAATTCTCTTGTGGACCTCTTTCACTAGCTGTGATAATTAACATTATTTTAGGAAATTCCTACTACTTGATTTAAAATAGTGTTAGTAAAAGATTCATTTGATATTTGATGAAAAAAATAAACCCAAAAAGAAAAGAAAAAACAAACCCAAAGTTTGCTATGTTTGTATTTTATTGTGACTAATTTTATTTTATTCTATTCTATCATTATTTTTGGTCATGTTAGGGTTGAGATTGAGTCGATTAATTTGTGTCTGATTGTGATTCTTGTATTTTATTTGAATGTACAAGAAAAAGGGTGCTTTATTTAGGGCCAGCCTGTGGATGGTGCCATATGGTTTGGAAATTTTAACATTGTAATTTGTAAGGGTAGTTTTTGGTTGTTAATTTGATGAATTTTCCTATTGTAATTTCCTTAGTTCTGTTCTGGTATAATAACTTGTATACCTTCTTATTTGTTCTTAAGGAATGTAAGGACAAATGAGGAAACAGATCAAAAGGAAAAATTAAATGAAGAATTGTTGTAGTTGTTTATTCACTTTTATTTATGTAATTCCTTCATGTTGATTTTCTGGTATAGTTGTGTATATAATTGGAAAAAAAGTTAATATATATTCCAATTGTGGCGGATCCAGAATTTTTAAGCTATAGGTGCTCAACTATTTCTATTTTGGAATTGCTCCTAAAACTGGGTGCTCAATTAACATATTTCTACTTATTACCAGGTTTCCTATATTAAGTAATAGTGTTGGCTCCATAATCTAATGGGTGCTCAAGCACCCATAAGCCTGAATGTAGATCCACCACTAAATCCGGTAGGCTTAGTTTCCTTTTAAATTGTGTAATTTCAATACAAAATATACAAAAATAAATTTAACATATTTCTCGTATGTCGTTTCACCTCAAGAAGAGGGATATATACCTCCAGCAATAGCAAGGCTCTGATGCTGAGAAGATTTTGAGGTATAAGTCTAATTACATGAACTGCACGTTGTAGCATGCATGTTAAAGTTATTAAGTCTCTTGATGAAGAAATTTATAAGCCGATGTAAATATTAATGTGAGTAATTACTTTTATATCTAACTCTAACCAATCAACTAGAGATGATCAGTGTACAACATTCACTAGCGACTCTAAATTTTACACCACAAACTATGCAAACACCTTATAAACAGAAAAGCTTCTCCTTAATTTATTCTCCATTTGACACAATCGTTAACAATCATTCTTTTTGAACTAATTCAAGGATAATGATGTCAGTTAGTTGTTGATTTGTTTGCTATGCTCATTAAAGAGGAATTAACTTAATAGTCCCGCTAAAGAATTAGCGGACAAATGTATAATATATAGGTAAAATGTGTAAAAGACTAGAAAAATATTGCATCCGTTGCATGCACTAATACATGCAAATATGCAATGAGTGCGCTGACATGTGTCCTTTTACATGTTATATATTAATTAACCATGCTTAATTAATACATATACATATTATTAACTCAATTTATCACTTACACGTGATAAATGCGTAACGCAGTTTGGTGCATGGGTTAGTTCCAAAATGCTTTTTTCGTCAAAATACCGTACAAAAACCAATAAAACAAGGCGAAAACAACGGAGTAAATTGAGTAAATATGCAATCAAACATCATATACATAGAAATTAAAGCGCTAAAAAAGGAATAAGTCCAATTTGGAGATCTTTATATAGAAATAAAGCTTTTGATTAGACAGTAAGAATATACTTTTTCTTTGCATACGTCTAATCCTGCTCTTACTTTTAATTATTATTATATATACCCTTTTCTTTCTTGAAGTCTTTACAAGAAACTGAGTGAACACGGATGTCGGTGGTTAAAGCTCCAAATTTTGTACTAATTCTTACAAGGCTCGAATGTCGGTGATGCAAATTTTGATAGTAATATGTTGGGCTCCATTATTGAAATAATTTTCGTCTAGCTTTTCCGAGGTTTGCTAAACATTTTTATCCATTTACGAGTGATTTGGTAGGCTGCACTAATCAAAATAGTCCTTGTATTAAAATTTAGTTCATTCAAAAACATTATTTGGTAACTCAATTCAATTAATCATACCTAATACATGGATAACTTATACACCATACGAGGGCTTATCTAATACCAAGAAAATCAAGAGATTACTTATTCCAGGTTTAATTATACATGGATAAGACCCCTAAAATGACTAAACTACCCCTCAAACCCTTCTTTAGGTTAATAAGGTGTCCTTTATGAATCAGATTAACTTACAGAAATATTTGTAGAGCTCATATTTGAATTGAAGCCAAGTTATATGGAGTATTTATTATTATTACCTCTAGTAACCATTGCCATCTTTTGCTCTTGATTGCTCTTTCAAAAGCTGAGAACTGATGGTAATGGAGGTTTTTTCTAGTATATGCTCATACCTGAAAAATGAGTTAAATAAGGTAGCTTTCATCTACTTGGTAATTGAGCAAATTTTCTTTAAAGTTCCGTTCTTTTGTCTTCAACTACGTTTTTTTTTTTTTTTTTTTTGGTTAAAGCTATCAAACATAGTGAGAAAATTGTTCTCTCTTAGCTAGTTACAAGAAATAGATCCCACGAAAAAATAATACTACAATTTTTGTGCAATAGTCAAATAGCTCATACAATTAAATGAAGTATTGATGCCTTTTGATCTCTTAATGGGGTTTAATTAAGAGAGAAGGACCTATCTACTTTGATAAACTAATGAAATTATCCTCATGTTGGATGATTCCGCCATTAGGTGAAGTGCTACAAATTAAATACAATATAAATGAAAAAATAAAAAGGGAAAATCTAATGACGTGAGAGAAAGAAAGATGAAGATAATTCGAAATTTGTTACTGAAAGGAAGGAAGAAATTGCAGGTTTTGTGCTTCAAATGGGCTGATCTTTAATGTTTGCCACTTATAACAAGTGGAACACTTTTTTAAAGGCAAAAGTCATACCGGGCATAACTTGTGAGATAATATGATGTAAAAATGTAAATTTATGCCACGAAAAAATTGTTTGTTAAGAAGAGAAAAAATTAAGAAATTTTTACTCATTGTAACTTCTTGTAAGACCTAATTATTAATATTACCTACCCTTTTATTTAATTATATTTAGTAGCTAGTTAACTTTTCTAAATTACAATTAGTAGCTATATCAAAAATACATACTCATATATATATATATATATATATATATATCCATCTGTGCTCACCCCTCTATGTAGCAGTTTTTTTCCCAATCACTATCCATTTCAGTTTTTTCATTTTTCAAAATCTTAAAAAAATCTCTCTCCCCTTCTCTCAACCACCACCACCACAGCCGCGCCGCCCCTCTCTCTCTTCTCCCTCTCCCTCTGTGCTCACCCCTATATGTAGCAGCTGACTTGTTGTTGAACAAGAATGGAGTGAATAAAGGGGGCTGGTTATTGCGACGTTGTTGCTGTCCAAATTGCGGTGGCAATAGTGCGGTGTTGGTGGTTGTTGTAGCCATTCTTGTTGCACTATTTTTCGCTTTGGCTTAGCAGCGAACGTTTTTCTACTAAATAGACAAAAGGTGCAATCGGATACTACATAAGTTTTAGGAATTTTTAGGGTTTTGGTGGTGGTGGAGAGATTAGGGTTTTTGGTGGTGGTGGTGTCTCAGATCTGGCCGTGTGTATTTTTTGTATTTTTGTGTGTATTTGTTAAAAGCCAAATATAAATACATTCAAAAAATCTACATCTCACAAATACACTGTTTTTTAATGTATTTGTGTTTATGTTTTTTGAGTGTATTTTGTTAATAGCCAAACACACTGTTTTTTAATGTATTTGTCATGTATTTGATTTTTTTTTTTTTTTTTTTTTGTCTTTGTATCTGAATGTATTTGTTGAAATCCATTCAAATACATGAAAATTTGAATGCATTTGGCTTCATATGTAGTTAGAATGTACACAATATATTTGAAATACATCAAAGAAATACATATAAAAAAAAGCCACTGAAATACATCAAAAACAAAACCCAAAAAAATCACTGAAATGCATAAAAAAAAGACACAAAAATACATTATAGCAAAAAAAAAAATCACTGAAATATATCAAAGCGAAAAAAAAATCATTATGTATTTGAAAACAAACAAATACACCCGTTAAAATACATATGTTCATTAAATAGTAGCTATGGTTGGTATTATTGAAAAAGTAGCTACTAGAGGTAAGAATTTACTAAAGGGTAGCTATTCATGTAAGTTTACCAAAAATTAAAAGCATGCACAAAATAGGGGACATAAGTGCCAATGACTAATAAGGAAGTAGGAGAAACTTAACGGGTCATTTGCACTTTTGTCCCTATTTTGCACCGATCTTTGATTTTTGGCCCTCAAATGGAAGGGATTTAGTAGCTCAGTTGGTTGGCTACCTGAACCTCCACTTTGTTGGTGAGGGTTCGAATCCCCACGTTGTAATCCCCACATCATTTCCCCTTCTCCTACTCCCTATGTAATAAAAACAATTTCTTAAAAAAAAAAAATGAAACATATGCCTTTTGGGCCATAAATTCTTTACAGATTGCGACATACACTGTGCCGGATTTCATAAAGAACTTATGTCCCAGAAGGCATAAGTTCTATTTGAGAGACAAAAATTAAGACCAGCACATTTGAAGGGCCAATTGTGCAATTTTTCTGTTCGTTTGCACTTTTCCCCTATTTTGTGCTGGTCTTTAATTTTTGTCCTTCAAAATTGAAATTATGCCTATAAGGCCATAAGTTATGCACATAATCCAAAAATTAAAGATTAGTCCATTTGAAGGAACACCGTGCAATTACTTGCAATTTTTCTGACAATTAACATTTTAATTTGGGCTTTCGTAGAAAGGTTTGTATCTCTATATTGAGGTCCAATGGATAAACCATGAGAATTCTACATAGCATAACTAACTCTACTACATATTTATATATAATAGCTATAGTTTAAAATAATTACATCTCATAGCTAATAGTAATATGTTAAATACAACTTGTAGCTATATATATATATATACAAAGTAGAATACCCCATCATCACATTATTTACTTCCAACCTAACCCTTCCATCTCCCAATCTCTCTCTTTCCCCCATCTCTGCCCCAATGCTCCGCCGCCGGCCACCACGATCTTTCTCCGGCAAATTTTGACGGTCAGATCCGGTCATATCTTGGCCGGATCTGATTGGATATACATCAGATCTTCACCGATTGGCCTTTCATCATTCTCCGGCGAACTTTGATGGTTAGATTCAGTCAAGATCTGACCGGATCTGATGGATATACATCAGATCTTCAATGATTGGCCTTCCATCCTTCTCCGGCGAACTTTGACGGTCAGATCCGGTCAGATCTTGGCCGGATCTCACCGGATATACATGAGATCTTCACCGTCGACAAATGTTGCTTTGTCGGATTCTGGCCGACGGTGGCTTTTTCCGGTCAAATTTCGGTGTCGGATCTGAAAAATCTTGTTTCTTTTCAATGTATTAGTTAATTTTTTAGCATACAATTCAGTGTATTCTTTAATTTTTAGCATACAATTTAGTGTTTGGGTGTATTTTATTTCTTGTATTCTGTATTTGAGTATATTCGTTAATTTTATTTCTTGTATACAAATGAATACATTGAATTTTGAAGTGTATACAAATGAATAGAGTGAATTTTATTTCTTTGTATTCACTTTTTGAGTGTATTCGTTAAATTTTTTAGTGTAAAATTCTGTGTTTTGTATACAACCGATTAAATATAATAAAGTGAATACAATATAAAAGTAGCTGCAATGAATACAATTGAGTTTGAATACATTTAAATTGAATACAAAATTCAGCAAATTTTAATGACTGTATTCATGAATACAGCGACGTGAATACAATAAGTAACAAGTGCTGAGTTTTGTTATAGGTTTGCTACGTCATGTAAATAGGTAAAATGTAGCTAAAATGTATAAATAAGGCCATCCAAGTTAGTCATTTATGAAACTTTCCCATAAACCATTCTGAGAAACTTGCATGGGCTCACTGCTATAGGATGAATATTACTATTATTAGCTACATTATTAAATATTTACTAATATTACCAATAACTAAGAAATGTGTCCGCGCTTCGCGCAGTTATTAAATAAAATTAAAAAATTAACTAAAAATCAATCGCTATTCTTTGATCAATGTTATATTCTCTCAATTCATGTGATTCTTCTTATCTAGAGTTCTTGTGTTGCTCTAATTTCCTAGCTACTTTCTTGTTCTTTTTCTTTGTCATTGGCCTTTTTTTGTGGCTGTGTTGTTTTTATTTATTCTTAGTGATATTAAGATGAATGAACAAAAAGATATTTTTGTACGAATTTGAAGTTCGACATTTTCGACTAAACAACGAAATTGAAGTTCGACATTTCCGGCTAAACAATCTCTCTTCAATATCAAACTTATATAACTCATACAACATAATTTTATAATATTGAAATCTTAAATTCTTAAAGACAATTTAGTTTACTAACTCGCACTTTATGCACCTATCATTAAATTACTATTTTTTCCCTGCCTTGCAGTGCATAAATTTCATCTAAATAAATTTTGATCTAATATAATTTCATATAAATATACAATAGATACCCTTCTTTTTTGCCCATCAACTTTGGTTTTATCTGCTATGATATCATATAATTATACAGTATATGCAACGTATGCACATAAAAAGTCATCTCTATACAATTATCCTTGGGTTAGCAAGGCTTGAAGACTTTGCAATGTCAATGGTTTAGTTTTCAAGATTGAAAGTATCACAACCATACCTGTAAAAGAAAATTTCGAACAATGTGAGTAGTGATTACAACATATCTACAGAATAGTTGAATAGGAAAAAAATTGAAGAAAATATTCACAGATATACAAAAAGAAAGCTAAATCTAGAAAGAAGGTAGTAATCACATAGGAAAAGGAAATATTTGAAGAAATTTCAAAGACTTTCCAGAAAGAAGACAATACATGCAATCAAATATACAAGTAGTCCGGAAATAAATTATCCCACCACTCTTTAAAGACCTAACTCTATAGTACCATTTCTCAATTACAACAATTGCCAATCCAGCGTACCTCTTACATCTATATATCCAGATAGGTATTTATATATAGATGTATCAATTTGGTTAAAATGTACTAAAAGTAACTACAAAATTTAACAAAAGATGGCTTCATACATACTAACGAACACAAACACTTTGTGAGCATAATTTTATGAGAAAAAAGCAGGATACCTATACATTTTCGTTTTCTCTTTTACTGCCACACTATGTCTGTCTCCTTCTCAAAAGCTTAATTTGTTATAAAGCAATTCCTGCAATATCATCTTCATATCAGACGTACAGATAGCCTAAAACCATGTATCTCTAAATAGAGAATCAATTTTGTGGACACAAAAAAGTTTTATTAATATAACAACAGCAGCAGCATACTCGGTGAAGTTTCACAACGTGGCCTCTGGGAAGGGTAGAGCGTACGCAGACCTTATCCCTCTTTTGGGAGGTAGAGAGGTTGTTTTCAAAAGACCCGCCGCACAAAAAAAAAGAGTTTTATTAATTATTTTTTTATATATATAAATAAACAACACCAACTCCACGATATGTTGTTCTTAAGATCATTGTATTACGGGTGAGATAGAATTAAAAAATTAAAAGACCCAAGTCACCCAAAACTTAAGCTTTAAAGGATGATGGAAACCGCCAAAGCAATCCAAAGTAGTAAGAATCACATATATAATACTACATAATTAGCGCGACACATTGTCGTAGAAGTATAATCTCAATATCAATGGTTAAATCACCTTCCCATACCAATTCTAAATGTTCATATTGCCTGCACGTTGTACTTTGACCAAGGAACAACCTGCAGAATGCATAGCTAGACAAAATCCGAAAATCTTTTCTTTTTGCAAATAGCAACTATGTATAAAAACATCAATTTCAAATTGCAAACACATATTTGGAAGACTTGAAACTGTCGAATACATGTTAGCAGTAGATGTTCAATAACTGGGTGCACAATTTTGTGAGTGTCAACATATGAAGAATGTCGTTGATAGCAAATACTTAGAACGCAGCTCTTGTGTTGCATATGATTCCACTCTATGACAACTCTTTATTACTCTCATCTACTGCAATTCTTTATTGCCTTTAATTTGTAACTCTTCATTTTTAGGTAACGCTGCTCATGCTATTGGAAAGCTTTGTCTGATTTGATTACTGCTACTACATGGGATTCAATTCTATATTTATTTTGTGAGGCTCTTTAAAGCCATTTAGTTAGTAGAAAAATGGGGGGAAATGCAAAAAAAAAGGAGATAAAAGATAAATAGGAATGGTGGCCATAGAGAGGTGCACATCAGTCTGCTTATGCCTAACTTTATAATATATATGGATTTACCAGTTATATCAAATATTGAAGTTTCCCCATCCCCTCCTTTTTAGCCTAATTAAGTGGTAATTAGATTTATAGATTGTACCAAAAATTAAATCTATCGCCCACCTCCCCCTTTTTAAGCTTAATTATGTGGTAGATTTACATATATACTTTATTATATTTGCTTTGTGTAAACGCCCGTTAATTACACTATACACACCAAGGTTTTAATTATTATTTTTATTTTGCGAAGGTTTTAATTTTTTTTAATTTCAACTACGTCATAGGCATGTTAATACCATTATAATGTATTTGTGTTGTATATACTGATAATAGGGTAAGTATGGTTTACATTACAGTATATCTAGATTTAATTTTATTTTTTTATTGTATTTTTTATTGTATGTTAGTTCCATTATAATGTATTTGTGTTGTATATACTGATAATAGAGTAAGTATTTTTCACATTACAGTATATCTAGCTTGGATTTTGTATTTTTGCTGTAGTTTTTTGTATGTCCGTTACATCATTCTTATAGTATGTTAATTTCATTATAATGTATTTATGTTGTATATACTCATAATATGGTAAATATTTTCCACACTACATTATATTTGGTTTGATTTTGTATTTTTACTGAAATTTTGTATGTACGTTACATCATTTTTATTGTATGTTAATTTCACTATCTTATATTTGTGTTGCATATATTAATCATAGGGTAAGTATTATCATTTCATGAAGGTTTTAATTTTTTTCATTTCAGTTACATCATTCTTATTATATGTTAATTCCATAATAATGTATTGTGTTGTATTTGTATATACTGATAGTAGGGTAAATATTTTTCATATTACAATATATCCTGCTTTGATTTTGTATTTTTACTGTATTTTTTTTGTATACAAGTAATAGGTTATATTTTTCTTCTATTGATAATTTGTCATCTGCCTATTGTATGTTCATTGTTTTTATTGAAAGTGGAGATTTGCACTTTGGAAGAAGCAATTTTCGGACTGTGCAAGAAGGCTTCAACTAATGTGCTATTAGTATTAATTTTAGTGATACTTTGCGATCGCCTGTTAGATAAAGAATTAAATATCAACTTCATGTAGCCTCTCATTTTGTTCGCTGATTGAACGCGATAGCATCGCATGAGTCATGTGACGTGACTTTGCAATTCCTTCCACTTTTCAAGAGCATAATGAAGTGAAATGAAATTATAAAGATTTAAATTTAAATTTTGGTGGAAGCAAAATATATTAGAAGTAAATTTTTTTATCCGCCTAAACGCCTAAATGTTGATGGACAAATTATCCCATGCTTCTGTTAGTGAGATTTAGTAAATATCCACTGAAATAGTGGAAGTACGCCCAAATTAATCGACACCATGTCATTAAAAAAAAATGAATTGGGGAATGTCTTCATTGGAGACCACAAGGAGCAGATTTAACGTATTAGGACTTATTTGGAGGTCTCTTCCAGTGATTTCAAAGGCGTTTCCGGGACGAGTCTCGGACATAAATGAAAGGCGTAGTTCCATAGGGCGTATGCCCTAGAATTTGGAGCATAAGCCCCCGGCGTAAAGGGGTACGCCCAGGCGTTAAATTTTGTTTTATTACTTTTAAAGGATTTTGCTATAGATTATGATTTTTATTATTGGTGTAATGATATTTATACTTTATGTTATCATGTTTTCATTTTGTAGTGATTTTTTCTAAAATAAATAAATAAATAGAGCAACTCTCATAGCTTTGTTAGATGATTATGACTTAATTGATATGATAGAGATTTCATAGCACTGTGTTCCTGAAGCAATTTTATCCATTTCTGTCATTGCTTTTACACTTTTGCCCTTCTCCTCTTTGAATATATAAATAAAATCAGTGCAAATATTAGTTGAGGTAGGAAGGACCAATAGATTTGGAGATTGATGATGAAGTGAATAAAGATTTCATGTAAAAGATTATCTAGGCTATTATCATTTTTTGTTGTGTTATCTTTCTCAAATAATAATTGTAATTTATTTTTTTATATTATTGGTGATTTATTTGCAGAATTTTAATGAAAATTTTACTTTTGTTATTTTTTAGTAAGAAAATTATAAAATTGAACATACATGAGACATACGCCCCGTAGACCTGTGGGGCTTATGCCCCGTAAACCTATGGGGCTTGCGCCCCGTGTCTCGGGGCTTACACCCGTGTCTCGAGGCTTACACCTCTCCCCGTGCAGCGTAAAACGCCTCGCCTCTCGCATCCGCCTCTTAAAACACTGGTCTCTTCCGACGACCGGATTTACAGGGCTGATTATGAGTTTTTTTTTTTTTTCAAAGCTTTTGTATTTATTCATGTAAAACACAAAAGCACATGGGGGGGACTATACCAAGACCCCATGAATACATCACAGGCCACACATAGCCAGGCAAAAAAGGAGGAAGCTTACATCTGCAGCCTATCCTCACTAAGCTTTTAGCAACTTACATTCAGCTAAAAAGAAATTACTCTACAATCTTCTTGATGTGCATGCTGTGTGAATCTTAATTCTTCAGCATAGCAACAACAATTTTAGAGTCCATCTCTATAACACAATGCTGATAGCCCCTCCGCGTGCACAGTTTGATAGCAAGCAGTGCAGCCATGGCTTCCGCAATATTATGATCCCTGCACAGGACTGGGGATGCAAAAGCAAACACATGCTGCCGTGACCAGCCAGTAGATTTCCTTCTCCATTCTTGCATAATAGAAACTTGTCCCATGATGGCAACAATGGTCATCATCAAGGGACTAAAAGCAGTCACAAAGACAGGCCCTCTTTTCTCCATTACAAGACCTTGAACATAGTATGCAAGGCTTGATGATACAATACCAGCATAGGCAGCAGCAAAAAGATTCATGTCAAAACCAATAGCCCAAGCAGAGGATTTGTGCTCCATTACTAAGATGACAGCAATAGATTGTAGAGTTCCCATGAAGCAAACAAGTGTAGTTAGAGACAGAGGGCTGATTATGAGTTAAGGTGAACTGAGCAGTAAATTTTTGTCATACCTTGTATATTGTACAAAATTTATTGAATATTTATAAATATTAACCGTGAACCCATTTATTAGTAATAACATTAAAAGTTTGAGGTCACTGTAAAAATTAATAAATTTCAAATGCTAAATTCCGCCAATGCTGAAATAAAGCTTGCATTTTACTACCCATTAAAGTCGGTGCCACAATTAAGGTCGGTAACTTGAAATTCACCCCATGTCCTTGTAAAAATCCCTTCTCCAAAACTGTTAACTCAAACCACTCCGCTACCTCTCTCTCTTGCCGCTACTCCAAAACCCTAACTCCCGCCATGGACAATCCACCATGTTCTGCGTGTCCCGTAGTCAGAATATTCGATTGTATGGGCTGTAATCTCACTAAATATTTCAAGGATAAACATAATATCTTAGTTACGTTGGCTGAGAATGAGTGCACGAGAGATTTTTTACTTGCTAAACTTAGAAAGTATGAAGATGATATTAACTCAATGGATTTATATGGATCACATAGATATACTTGGATCTGCAGCGAAGTAAGAAACATGAATCTGACATCTTAGAGCTTCGAGAATTAATGGGGAAGATCCAGCAAGTTGAAACAACAAATGCACAAGAAATGTTGAAGTTGAAGGAGCAAATTGATCAATTATCGCATCAAGGTAAAAGCGGGAAATCACGTTCTAAAACTGTGCATGTGCATGTTGTTAGTGAGGATATGGTGATTACTAATACTGGTGTCATTGGAGATGATACTGTTAGGAGATCTACTGGAATTACTAATCGTACTAGTAGTTCTACCAGTGATTAGGATACTGGTTTTGTTAGTCAGGCTGCTCGTAGTTCTATGGGTGTTGAGGATACTGATCTGGTCATTGCTAATACTGGTGTTGTTGGTACTAATTTGGTCATCAATAATCGTACCAGTAATCAGAATACTGATTTTGTTGGTTAGGCTGCTTGTAATTCTACTGCTATTGTGGATATTGATCTGGTCATTGCTAATACTACTGTTATTGGAGATCTACTGTTAGGAGATGATGATACTGTTAGGAGATCTACCAACATTACTAATGTTGGTGAGCATTTATCGATAATTTATTCGAATTTTAGTGGCAATGAAAAAGGACACTAAAAGTGGAAACGGAAAAGGGCCAAATATACCCCTGTACTATTGGAACAGGGTCATATATATCCTTCATTATACTTTGGGTTCAAATATACCTCTACCGTTATATTTTGGACAACATATCTGACTTGGCACTGACAACTCAGTGAAGTGGACTCCACGTGGCATGCCACCTCACCGAAATCCTCATATCAGTTCATGTATAAACAAGGATTTCCTTGAAATGTTATATCTTCTTCATATTTCGACGAACTTGAACCTATATTGATTGTATTTTATATTTTTTCAAATAAATTCACACCATATTAGTTTATTATATCAATATCATTATAGTATATATAGAAAGTTTAACATATGAGATTTTTTATAGTATGTAAAATTTCTCACGCTAGATTGGATTTGATAAAATTTACTTATAAAAGAACTGGATACAAAATATGTTATGGGTGATATATAATTGATATTTATGTTGAATGTTTCACATTAAAACGGTTTTGCATAATTTTGTGTACAAATATATTTTGATATGAAATATTTTATGAATTATATGATGGTAAAATTTCTAAATAACAATCTTTCCTAAAGAAATGTCAATTGTTTTATGCTGATATGCAAATATGTTTTGACACATTAAATATGTCGTTGGATTACATTTTATAAAATCTCTAACAAATAAATCACTGGTACCCGTTCTTGCATTACTTTACTAGTACTTCATATTTTATTTTGCATTAAAACATTAGTGAAAACATATTGCGTCATGAATCATGATAGAGATCACAATATTATACCTAAGGCAATTCCCAAGATTCACATACCAAAACGTAATAGATCAATGTGGATTTATTGGCTAGGCCCACTTAAAAGGTGGTATAACTCTCTAACTCATATTAGGCAGTGATGGGTTGGACCGTTTGGGAATTCGTCAGTCAAATTTTATTTTTTTTCTTGAGTGGAGTTGTCTACTTGTCCTTTGTAGGCACCAATTTGCAGGTATCCTTGCATTTTGAAGTATTTTCATCAACTTCATATTTCAAAGAATACAACCAGCTAAGCAATACAATTGGTTAATAATGCACACAAGTATGATAATATTGAGCAATGAAAGTTCAGCAAAAAATAATCTTAATAGAAATTTAACTTATTAAATGATTTGGGTATATGTATTCGTGAATTGTTTACGAACTTCAGTCATTGCTTCATTTACTTTAGATTCTGTGGAGCAACTTAAATGATCTTCGTCTTAGGTTATCAAATACATATAAAAATTTAACCATATAAGAATAGTAATAAATCGTAAAAACAAGGAAAAATTATAAGGCAATATATTACTGTAAAAGACATTCACCGTATACTCAATTTTGTTTCGGATATAAAATTCGTAAATATATGTAGATTACAGTATCGTTGCAGATAAAGGTAGCTTATTCCTTTTCATGAATATAGCAACTGGTGTTGGAAAATATACACAGCGGAAGCGATTCCTCAATCATACTGCTTACATGAATAATAGATAGCAAACACGAGCATGTGAAACTTACAAATATACTGAAAGTTAACTTGAGAAATACCTCTCAAAGCGTGAACAAATATCCTTCAGCAAGTCCGACTCCAGTTCTGCGGTCTTCTGCAGTGATCCCAAAATAACAGCCGAACTCTCTCAATACTTGGGTGGGCAAGTATTGTTTTGAAAAAAACTGTCTTTTAGGTTAGGAGGACCCCAAATATATATAGGGTTTTCCACGTTTTTACCCAGTCCAAATTAGGACAAAAAAAAACGTTTTTCTTCCTTTTTCCCCAAGAAACAGGATTCTGAGTCCTAATTAAATATGGGCACAGCAGGGACCACGAAATTAATTACTGAGGCTCCCTATTATAGAAATAATTCAAAAATCAAATTTGAATTATTCTTACCATAATAAATTACAAATCATTCCACTAGAAATTCGTAATTGCACTCCTCCATTTATATTTCAAAATTCCTCATTAAACACTTATATAATTCCCCATGTTAAGATTACAGACACTAATCAATAAATTAAATTACTGACGAATTTAATTCAATGATTAATTTCCTTTAGAGCACTCCTTAACTTATTTCATGTGTCGGATTCATAAATCCACCGGCCGGGTTTACACATGAAAACTTATAAGTTTTCTCAAAAAGGTGTGTCATCAATCTCTATACCGAGACATGGATTCCATCAACTAACTTATTATTTCACCAATATATATTATTATCATCCAATCTACCAAGCATATTGATCCATCTCAGGATCTCACCTTTTAATAAATCAAAATGACAATTAATATATACAGCTCGTAATAGTTATATCAAGATTAGGAATATAAGTACATTTAATAGTTTAGAGAATATGTTTCTGCCAGTCAGTCTAAAACATCTATCTCTGCTTGGTCCTGTTCAATGCATTCAAAACGCACTAGCACGAGAAGCTAGAACTACATCATTCTCATAATTAAGATAAATTACATTTAATCTCGTGCTACAATAATTCTGATGGTTTGTCCAAATTTCCATCTACGATTGTGAACTATAACTTTTAACTTATAAGAATCGGTGATTTAATCTTCTGTGTACAAGCTTAAACTCTATACACTAAATCATCTGCTATATAAGTTGAGAACACATATATATGACAAATTGATCTATTTAATTTAACATTTTATTGAATTGAATCAATAAGTAAATAAACAATTGTTCCATAAGAAAATACTATATCTAAACGCATGGTTAATAGTATATCCTAACAACTGGTTGGTCAATATTTTAAGTAACCAAAAATCTCCAGCTAAATTGGATATCTCATAATTCGTTCATGCGTGTTTTCAATTTTTATTTTCCATAATTATTCTTAATTCACTTGTTAAAGCTGAATTTGCTCGAACATTTTGACAATATGATGTTTCTTCTTCGTTGTTTTATTTTTTCAGTATATCGATTGTTTGATTTGTTATTTATCATTTTTTCTATTTGTTGTACGCTATGAAATTTTGCATGAGTGTTGATAAAAGAGAGGTCAAATCAAGAATAAAGCCAAGTTTTCTATCTACCATTCTTTTTATTTTTAAGAGAATTTTTTGTGATTATAAATTAAAGTTGCACCTGCTAATCGCCATGTGAAATTTCACTAAACATATTTTGTAGATGAATCAAGTACATAAAGATTCATCTATTATAAAAGCATGGTAATAAATCATTTAATTCATACGAAGTAAACGTCAAAAACTCAATAAATTCAACGTTAATAGGTATATTGTAAAACAATAGGGACGAGATTTTATTTATTATTGGGTCATTTGTGAGGATTGAAAATTTCAACAAAAAGTTGTTTGTATTTTTCTTTTTCTTTATAGTCTAGCTTAATAGCCTTACATTGTACGTCAATCATATGTTAGTTTGAATGTGATGATCACAAATAACTATACCAATTTCAAAACCTCTTTGATTGATGTTCACATTCGATCCACTTTCACTATTTCGCACTTACTGCGTTTAATCTTGAAAACTGAAACAAGCATTGTTACAAAAACAAACATGAAAGTATATTGACTATCGCTCCCAACTCAACAAAAACGAACATAATGCTTTCTAGATAGAGATCCCAATTCCTTTATTGAGTCATTATCATTGACTTTCAAATTAGGAGACGACTCCGATGGATAAACAAATGTCATGAAGTCATTACAACGATCCCATAATTTTAGGAAGAAAAACATAAGTAGATAAAAATATAATAATATTTACATACTCTTAGCAGGTAAATAAAATTAACATTTCATGACTGGTTAAGAATTTTATAGTAAAAAATAAGTTGCTTTGTATAAGACATCTGCTTCCTATTTTTTAGTGGGACTCTATATCCTCTATAATTGTTCTTTTTACGACATTTTCCATTTTTGACACTTTCTCCATAGATTCCAAACATTTCCTCCCTACACAGTATTTCCATTATGTAATATTTGGCCTTTCTGTTTTGATTTCAAGGGTCTCCCCCCCCCCCCCCCCCCCCCCTTTTCAAGGGTCAAGAACATTAGCATCATGACAAAATAAAATATCACTTATACTATTACTTTAATATACGAAGTATTTCTCAAGAAAATATTATACCAAGCATATTATATTATACCTCACTACTATTAAAATATATTTGAATTATACTATGTATATTAACACATCAGTATATATATTATACCTCTGAAAATGAATTATACCAGGTGTAATGTGTATTTAAGCATGTATTTAAAGAGTATAAATTAAAAATACATGTTATATACGTTGTAAAATAATGGTATAATGTATATTTTGTATTTAAATTAAAACATAAATTAAAATACATCCATTAGTAGTAAACCAACACAAGAAAATAATAAGGTCTAATTGAGATCCAAATTATTCATCATCACCTCACAATTATACATTTTCTTTAAAAAAATTGGGTGTGAGAATTGAAATATATGCCTCCTCTTTCTATACGTTCTTGGAACCAAAAAATAATGGGGGTTTATTGGTTGAAGAAGAGAGAGAACTGAGGAAAATAGGGGTGTGTTAGTTAAAGAAAAGAGAGAAATAAGGAAATGTGGGTGAATCCCTGATTTAGGGGATATCTTTTTCTTATACGTATTTTTTTGAATATGTCAAAATTGTAATAAAACTTGTTCTTTTTTAAGATATGCTAACTAGGTGCTTAAATTTAAAATCGTGACCAGCGGTATAATCACATCTTTTAATTTGGGCTTTCGTAGAAAGGCCTGTATCCATATAGTGAAATGGAGAAAAACTAACAACATTTTTTTGTGCGGATTGCCATTCAAAAGCACTGGTCTTTAAGTTTTGCCCCTTAACTTGGTGGTCTTTAAGTTTTGCCCTTCGCTAGAAGCCCCTTGGTTCCGGGTTCGAACCCTTGCTCAGTCAAAAATTAAAAATAAAAAAAAATCGCAAGGCATAAGTTGAAATTCGCAAGGCAAAGAATTTTGAATGCAAACTCTACCTGCAGGCAGAATTTGCAAAACTCTTCCTGCTGGTAGAGTTTAAAACTCTGCTTGAGGAAGAGTTTTGCCTGTAGGTAGAGTTTTGCATTCAAAACTATGCCTGCAGGCAGAGTTTGCAAAACTCTACCTGCAGGCATACAAAACTCTACCTGGAGGTAGAGTTTGAAACTCTGTCTGAGGTAGAGTTTGGCCCGAATAGGCCTAACATGCTACAAATTCTGTCTTGCGATTTTTTTTTTAATTGACTGAGCCGTGGTTCGAACCCCAAACCTCATGATATTAGACGAAGGGCAAATATTAAAGACCACCAATTTAATGGGCAAAAATTAAAGACCACCCAAAAATAAGGGCATTCCTGCGAATTGCCCAACTAACAAACCCACCAAAAATGCATGGCCCAGCAGTTTTAGTATGGGCTTTTCTTTCATTGGTTGCTAATCATTTCTTTGTGGGCAATTCGCAGGATACCCTTATTTTGGTATGACCTTAAATTTTTTGCCATTAAATTGATTTGGGTTCGAATTCCCGCTCAGTCAAAAATTTAAAAAAAAAAAATTGCTATGCAGAATTTGGATTTTAAAGGCAAAATTTTGCCCAAGCACTTCATTTTCATGCCTTCTGGGGTTCTTCTTTGTACCTTTACTCCTTGTTTCGTCATTATTAACATTCAAGTTTCTTTTCTCCTTTAAAACAACTCCATCACTTCTTTCTTTCTCTAAACAAGGACTAACAGATTTGCCGCGATTTCTTGTGCCTCTATCAAGAACTTCATTTTCAGCAATATCATCTTTAACCAATACTGAATCTTCATCTTGCGTAGCAAGCGTCTTTGATCGCTTCAATACCTTATGGGGTTCTTCTTTTGTACCTTTATTCGTTGGCTCATCATCATTAGCATTTAAGAAATTTCTGCCTTCAAGTAAAATTCTGTCTTGAGAATTTTTTTTTTTTTTTTTTTTACTGAGCTGCGATACGAACCCAAAATCTCGGGGTATTAGGCGAAGGCCAAAATTAAAGACCACCCCAAAAGAAGGGCAATCCGCGCAAAAAAATGTTTTTTTGGTTCGGAGTGTCCTTCAAATGCACTGGTCTTTAATTTTTGTCCCTCAAATTGGTAGTCTTTAATTTTTTTCCCTTTCGTCTAATACTATGAGGTTTAGTGTTCGAATCCCGGCTCAGTAAAACAAAACAACAATTTCGCAAGGCAGAGTTTTGTAACAAAGTTAGGCCTGTTCGGGCCAAAGTTAGGCCTTAAGGCAAAGTACCTGAAGGCAAACTCTGCCTTAAGGTAGAGTTTTGGTATGCCTGAAGTCAAAACTCTATCCTAAGGTAGAATTTGCCTCAAAACTCTGCCCGGTCAGGCAAAGTTTGACTCAAACTCTACCTTGCGAATCCATACTCTACCTTGCGATTTTTTAAAAAAAAATTGACTGAGCAGGGATTTGAAACCGAAACCACAGGGGTTCTAGCAAAGAGCAAAAATTAAAGATGTCACGCCCCGAACCATGGCCTGGGCGAAACACGGCACTCGGTGCCTTACTGCATGTGATCGAGCGAACCTCATGGCTTGCTTGTCAACATGGGCATCAAAACAATATACTCTATATGATGCAATTTAAATGAATCGTGAAAATGTAATTTGCGGAATAAAGTCTTGAAATTATCTCATAGCGTGAAAAATCATGAAAACATAATAGTCTGCAAACATGAAAGCATAACTGACTCTGTGAACTAACATCTGTCTATGAAACCTCTAAAACATGTCTGAATACTAACTATCAGGACATGGCCCTGGACTACCATAAACTGAATACTAATGCAGACTCTATGTTGAACCCCGAGAGGAGTGGGGCTCACCAATAAACTGATAACTGAAGTGATCCTACTGCGTAGATGTATGCTCCTGAAAACCGGTATCTGCACCGTGAAGTGCAGGCCCCGGGCAAAAGGGACGTTAGTACATGGTGAATAGTACTAGTATGTAAAACCTGCTAAAATGAAGAACATGGCACAACATAGGCATAGGACATGAACTGAAACTGAATGTAACTTGAACATGAGCATGAAACGTGAGTGAAGTCTTAAAACAGTAATCAATAGAAATACTTGTATGTAAAACTACTTGTAACGTGGGGAATGCTATAGTATAACCGACAACATGGTCTGGTACTTGCGTCCTACCAGCAGAACACTCACAACCTTGCCAGGGTTATGAAATTTAAGTAATAATAAGCATATAAGGATTCAAACTGCATAATTAAGGTGTTGCCTCCTTGCTGACAACCCTTATCCTACGGTGGCTACGTAGTTTCAGGCTATCTGAGCCTTCTCGGTTAACTAAGCAATTCCCAAAAACATGAACATAATGTAGTTGGCTAAGAAGCCCATGATTTTCATGAAATAACTTGTAAATAACTTATAATCATGATTTCACGAAATAACTTGTAAACATGGTTTCATGAAATAACTTGTCATAGTCTTGCAAACATGTTCTTGATTCATGAGTAATAACAATAGTTCATAATTATATATATATATAATTGACTTGAAAACATGCTTGTAACTTGCTACATAAAATCATAAAGTTTCATATAAACATAATGAGAACACATGAGGAAGAATTCATGATTCATGGATTAAGCTAGGGTTCCTAATAACTGTAATGGAAAATTAGGAATACAATAACAAATATAGATACAAAATTCATGTACATAAATACATAAATACGGGCTACCAATATGTTGGGTTTAATGCCCTAGGGTTTGAACTTCATGGATATCAAGAAACGGAGCATGGGGAAGAACGTAGAGATTCCCACATGTGGATGGAAGTTCTACATACCTTAATTGCTCCAAAACTTGAATTAAAGACTTGAGCTTTGAAGAAGATTTCCAAAATCTTGAATTCTTGAACCTTGAGATGGGTTTTCTTGAAAATCCTAGTTTTAGAATGATAATTTCTTGTTTAGATTACAAGGATAGGTGTTAGAATTGAGTTGGAATAATTAGAGTAGGCTTACATTGGTGTTCTTGATGATGGGAGAGGGTAGGAAGTCGTTCTAGGGCTTGAAGGAATGAAAAATAATGATTTGAACTGGTATGGACGAATATATACTGTCCTGGGAAAATGCAGTTTACGTCCAGCACTGTGCTGGCCGTATTTTCAGTTTACGGGTCGTAAACTGCAATACGGGTCGTATTTTGCAATATGGACTGCACTGCGTCTCTTCAGTAAAATGGTCATAACTCTTTGCAAAGATGTCCGTTTTACCCCCCCCCCCCCCCCCCCCATAATATACCGTTGGAAAGGTATTTCAAAGCTCTACAACTTTCATCAAGGAAGTTTTTTCAAATTCCAAATACATTTTGAAATACGGGCCGTAAATTAAAATACGGTCCGTATTTAACCATGTGACATCAAAATGCCAAATTCCAGAATGTTCAGAAATTCTTGGTTTCAGTTTACGATTTGAAATACGGTCACTGTTCATGGGCGTAAACCCCAATCTTACAACTGAATAGGGAATTTTCAATTTGTTACACCTCGGAAAATTTTCCGTTCATGCACAGTGAATTGACTGAAGAAGGGCATGATTCATATGATGTTTTGATAAGTAAGAAATAATATTTAATGATTCTAAATGAGATTTCAAAGCCATTGGAGGTAGAAGACGAAAGTTGTTAAGGAAAGCAAGGTATATGTTGTGTATCGGGAAATAATTTCGAGTATCGAATTAATGATGTCTTAATGACATTTTGGTGAAGAGTTATAATGTCCCTTATATTGGTAATGAAGTGTTAAGTAAGTGTCAAGAAGGACCCATAAGCCAAATATGGGCATAAGCCATCCAAAAGGGCGAGTTAAGGAAAACATTTTCGGATGATCTGGTTTGGAGGGGCAAAAACGCTATTATAAAGTTGGAATTTGGGAAAAACACCACAGGATGCAAGTTGTAGATAATTGAAAGAGATTTCTAACCATAGGTCGTGGGCCCTCACAGCTTATCTGGATCAAAAGTTATGGGCATTCTACGACAGACTGTCTGAGCAGAGAAGTTCTACGGACCATTTGACGGTCCGTAGAAATTTTTGACGAACCGTAAAACATTTTTACGGTCCTTAAAATGGACCCAGACCAGCGTAAAACAGTCACAGAAACTCAT
This sequence comes from Lycium barbarum, assembly GCF_019175385.1. NCBI lineage: Eukaryota > Viridiplantae > Streptophyta > Magnoliopsida > Solanales > Solanaceae > Lycium > Lycium barbarum. The sequence continues at coordinate 6,810,578 of NC_083347.1, forward strand.
ATTTTGCTGGGCAATTTTACGGTCCATTTTGACGGTCCGCCAAACAGTTTGACGGTCCGTAAAAATGGGCGTAGAGTTGCCCGAAGGATCAGATTTCAAGCTTTTAAAAAGAGGACCCAAGTTCATAAATTCATTTCATTTTCCACACCACTTCTCTCTAAGAACCCTCTCAACATTTCATCCACAAGAAAAATCAAAGGGAACCAAGATTAACAACATCAAATTCATGAACCCAAGTGTGTGAAACTCAAGTAGGATTCATCTTCTTCAAGAAAATCCTAAGGAAGGTGAAAAAGGGTTTTGGTGATAAAGGGAGGATTCAACTCTAAGCTTGTTCCACCATCATCTAAGGTATGTTTCATGGTTTTATTGTGCTATTTAAGGTATTGTAAAGCTAAGATGCTTGGATTGTAGAAAAACATGAAAAATGAGTTTTGGAAGGATGAGTAGTGTCACTATTAAATGGTAGTTGAATGAAACCATGAACGTTGATATGTTGTGATCATGAGTATGCTATAAATGATGTTTAGACCATGAAATGAGTGTGATGTATGAGAAAACTGTGACGATAAGCTAAAACCACTAAATGTGGAGAAATTGGAGGAAATTGGTGGATTTTGCTAAATGTATATAAATGATGATTGTTGGTTTCTATATTACGATTATGGTTGCGAATGTTTGGGAGCTGAAACAGAATATGGGAAAAGTAGTAGAAACAAAGGAAATGCTGCCCAACTTTCCCTAAAAATAGCAGTCCGTTCTTATAATTGCTTAGCTAATGACGGCATGAATTCTCTTGAAGGTATACATGAGTGCATCATAGGGGAAGCAAGCAAGCGATAAGAATAGTAAACGTCAAAGGTATGTGAGGCTAGTCCTTTATTTCTATGGCATGAATCTGATGGTATGATTCTCCTTTCTTTACATGAATTCTTTATATATATACCCCAGAAAGTCAAGAGTCTATGATCATGAATAGCTATATGAGATAAGAGATATGCTATGAGTACAATGATGATAAGCTTGAGTCTAAAGATTCTAGAGTTCATGCTATGACGCTCCTATAACGCTAATGATGTCGTATGTTGTATACACTCACCTCATGCATTGTTCCCTCCGAGGTGAGGCAGAATACTATTAAGTTAAGTATGTCTTCTATTGTATACACTCACCTTATGTATTGTCCCTTCAAGGTGAGGTAGAACATTATTAAGTTACAGATGTCTGTTGTGGCATACACTCACCTTATACACTACTTCCTTCATGGTGAGGCAGAATACTTATAGATGTCCATAATAAAGTCGGGGGATCACGACCCTACGTCACCCCGACAAAGTATAGTTGTCCTTGAGTTCTCATGCATGTATTACGATGAGTATAAAATGATGAGCATATTATGATGATGATATTACACCGCTCCTATATGGACGGGCAGACATACACACCACTATAGTGGGCAGCTTATACCCCGGACGCGGGAGGCCTGGACGCAGGCTATGATTATCACACCGATCCGATATGGACGGGCAGCTTATACATTATCACACCGTACCTATATGGACGGGCAGCTTATACATTATTGCATACATGAGATGATGATGATTATGAGTAAGTCAGCATGTGCTATTTCTTCTATAAGTTACAGTCATATACAGTTGCGTCCTTATTGATGCTTCATTCATCTCATCGACGTATTTTCATTGTTATGCCTCTCATACTCAGTACAATGTTCGTACTGACGTCCGTTTTCTTTGGACGCTGTGTTCATGCCCACAGGTAGACAGGGAGGTGAGCCTGATTCAGACTCATAGGAGCTGGCAGTTGATTTGAGAGCACTTCATTGTTCGGAGGTGCTTATGATTATCTTTTTGTATATATGTATTTTGGGCATGACGGGGTCTTGTCCCGTCCTTATGTTTATCACTCCAGTAGAGGCTCGTAGATACGCAGTGTGGGTTAGATGGTCTCACGAGATGCTATTTAGTATAAATGTTATTTTGATGGCCAAGAGGTATATATATAAGTATTTATGTTTTATATGGAATATGATTTTCCTACGATTTGAGTATAAAAGTGATAAAAGAGCATTAAATGAGTATGATGAGACATAGAACGATTGGTGCTCGGTAGTTAGCCCCGGGTACCCGTCGCGGCCCCTAGTCGGGTCGTGACACAATTCCCACATTCTTTATCGGGTTTTGTAAGTCTAGGATCATGGTTAAAGCTTAGGTTAAAGGTACGGAGTGTTACAAAAGACCACCAATTTAATGGGCAAAAATTAAAGACCACCCCAAAATAAGGGCATTCCTGCGAATTGCCCGTGCTAATTGATCGGGCATTCCTACTAATTGTCCGTTGCTAATTGATCGAGTAATTCGCACGAATGGCCCTATCTTGGGGTGGTCTTTAATTTTTGTCATTCAGCACTTTAAGTAACAAAAAAGTGACCGAAAATTTCCCTGACATAGAAAAAAAAATCAATCTATGCTTATCTATGACTTACAAACTTTGTCTTGTCTGGCATAAGTCCTGTAGGAATTCGATTGTCCCTCATATCTTCATTTCCACAGAATTTATGCCGGACAAGGCAAATTTTCTATAAACTTATGTTGAATAACTTCATTTCTATAGAACATATGCCGAATAAGACAAAGTTTCTATTGCGAATTCTTTGTTTCGACTCTACTGGGGATCACACCCAGAATATCTGACTTCGTAGACCATCGAATAAGGGTACTTTGGCCCATAAATTTTTATTAAATGAAAAGCAGGGAAAAAAAATTAAAGACCAGCTCCTTGAGGAGCAAAAATTAAAGACCAGTCCGTATAAAGGTCAATCCGCGCAAAAAAAAATGAATCTAATCTGCATTTTCGACAAAATACTTCTGCTAGTTGTTTCAGCCGTCAATGGAACACATTCCAAGAAACCAAAAATGAACTCCTCGATATTGATTATTAATAATTCTTTAGGCCTTTTGAGAGGTAACCCAATGGGATGCATCTATTAATGGATAGTAAATTGCAAGTAGTACTTCAAGCAGAGCGAATTTAGAATTTAAAGTTTACGAACTCTTACAGTAAAATTAAAATAATATTTTAATAATCATTGAATTCCTTTTCAATTTTTATGAAAAATTTAATAAATTTCTAAATATGCATACAAGGTATGAAGGAAGATTATTGAGTTCACGTGAACATCATACCTTTAGATCCGACTCCTTGAAAAAAGACCAATCAAATCATAATATGATAAAGCCGCTCCTTGTGGTCTAAAATATAGACATTCCCAAATTCAATTTCTATAATGATAGTATCGGATTAGTTTGGCGCACTCAATTATTTCACAGGGATACTGTTGAAGAATGAAAAAAGTCCCTCATCGGTGGTTAATGAGATGGGTAGTCTCCTTATATGGACTTGGACAATCCTCCCCTCATAAGCTAGCTTTTGGGGTTAAGTTAGGCCCATGATCCATTTCTTTACATGGTATCAGAGCAGGACCCATCTCACCCGATCTGGTGCGTGGGCAATTATATATATATGTGTGTGTGTGTGTGTGTGTGTGTTTAAGTTATATGTATACTATATATTATAAGTATATTCTTAGTATATTTTAGTTATTTTTCAAGTATATAACTTTCTAGTTTTTAATTTAAGTAGATGTATATTATAAGTATATTCTTAGTATATTTTAGGTATATTCCTAACTTAATATAAGTAAGAATATGAACACAAATAAATAGAAGAAAGCTCAATGAGCCATATATTTTATTCATTCTTGGATAACATTTATTTGCAAGTTGTAGTTTTTTTTAACTTGCAAATAATACATGAGTTGCAAAGAAATAGTAGAATAATAAAATCACCAATTCTCAATCATTTGGTTAATTTCCCCCATATCATATTCGGCCATGGAGATATCTTCAAAGTCTTCCATTTGGTCCGGTCCACATGCTATCAAATCTTCAATCTCTTCCTTTTCGCCTTCCTCTGCTTCTAAGTTTTGGTTGCGTCGCTCCGATCTAATCCAATCGCGAATGCATACTAGTACTTGTAAGCTAAATCTGGATAATGAGTTTCTATGGTCTCCAATTTGTTGTCTTCCTTGGCTAAATGCACTCTCCGAAGACACGGTTGATACTTGAACCGTAAGGATATCTCGAGTCATTCTTGAGAGTATCAGATAACTTGCCTTGTATTTCTTCCACCATGATAAGACGTCCAACTCATCTAGTTCCTTGATATCCACATTTGGCTGCATCAAATAAAAGTGATATTCATCAAAGTTTGCACTACAAGAAGGAGTTGGATGTGAATGTAAAACTTTTAAACCCGACATGCCCTTTTTGCTACTTTGAGAAGTAGTAGGGCGTGGAGCAACGAGTGTAGCATGTTCTTCCAAATTAGAATAATGAGTACAAACTTTTCTAAACTCGTCATCAATAGCGAGTTCGGCTTCAGCTAAAGATGGTTGAACTCCCTCTTCAATTTCTAAAAATGTATAAATTTGACCAATCAATGCTTTAGTATAAGACACTTTTAAACAAGGATTTAAAAGAGAACCCAATATAAATAAAGTTGGGATGCGAAAAAAATACTTCTTAAATTTTGTTGTCATATCAAAAATAACCGCTTGATAACCGGGTTTATATTTATACGCTTGTAAAACTCTAGCTATTTCCGCTAAGTAGGCTAAAATTCCGGTTACCGTGGGATAGAATTGTTTAGAAAAAACAAGAGTTGCATTATAAAAAATTTCTCAGAGTTCAATACATTCCTTAACATCTTCCCAATCCGTAAAATTTAACCAATCATCACTATTAATATTATATTTGTTGTGAACTTGTTGTATGGGAATCCTATACTCATATGCTTGTTGTAGCATAATGTAAGTGTAGTTCCACCTAGTCTCAATTTCTACTTGAATTTTCCTAGGTCTAAGGATATTTTCCACACAAGCATTCTTAAAATCTCTAATTCTTCCCCTATTAGCATTACAAAAAAGAAACCCAACCACATCTCTAACTTTTTGAATAGAATCGTCAAAACGCACAAGACCATCTTTAACAATTAAGTTTAAAATGTGACAACTACATCTTACATGAAATTTTTTTTTTAGCGGAGGGTTTAATTCTCTTTTTAAAAGACCAATCGCCTTTGTATTATTAGAAGCATTATCTAAAGCAATACAAAGTGTTTTTCTATAAATGTTAAAAAATCTCATAATAGTAGACATTGAATCCGCTAAAAATTTTCCATCGTGGCGACCTTTTCCTTCATCATATAAAAAAGTTATAATTATTTTTTGCATAACCCAATTGTTATCAACCCAATGACATGTAATAGCAAAAAAATCTAACTTGTTAAGACTAAGACCCAAATCAGCGGTAAGAGAAACATTACAATTTAAAGAATTAAATACATGGCGCAAATAAAATCTATATTTTTTATACAAATCTATAACATCCGCTCTACAAGTACTTCTAGGAATACCCTCAAATAACGGATTATAACAACGTTGAATGTAAGTAACAAACCCCAAACCCAAAGGAAAGCAAAATGGTAAACAATCATAAGCTACCATTTTAGCTATTTCTACACGCTCTTTTTTCTTGTCACACTTAAAACTTTTACCGGTTCGTGGGTCTATCGTCATTTGAATACCCTCCACATTTGAACCCGTTTGCTCTCCCCAAACATTCATATGTTTCTTTCTCATATGAGAATTTAGTGTACCTGTTCCACCATCCTTACTAGTTTCTTGCTTAAAAGTAAATATTTGTCCACATAGGGTACATTTAGCTGTTTGGCTTTCCCTATCCTTAGTCATAAATTTCCAAATTTTAGCGGTTGGCTTACGAGTTCTAGGCGGTTTGTCTTGTGTATGTGATTGTGCAGGACATGTATCTCCTATGGGATTTTCGGGGGCTTGTGTTTCATCATCATCATCATCATCATCATCAATTTCATTAAAAGTGTCGGTATAATGTTGTTGCATTGCCTCATGACCTAAAAGTGGATTATTTCCACCAACATCAATACCTAAATTAGGTGTTTCTTTCACAAATGTTTCCTCATTAAGCCCACGCCTAACAATACCACTACTACCGGCACCACGTCTAAATCTCTTCGTCATTATTAAATAGAATTAATTTAAATCACACTCAAATAAATCACAAGAAAATAAATTGCAACAAATTAAATTGCTAGAATTAAATTGCGAAAAATAAAGATAGAGTTGGAACGAAGGTACCAAATTGCCGAACTAATTTCCAACAAAGTGAAGGCGGCTAGAATTGCAAATCCACCAAAGCTACTTCGGATTGTTGCAAAATCACCAACTCCACCAACAATATTATGATTGCAAAATTAATAATTGAAACTATAATAAGACTTTATAATATTTATTTGAGAGAAATTTAAAGTGGCTAATTGTTGCAAAGTAACTATAATTGAGAGATTGAGATTTGAGAGAAAGAGAAGAGTGAATTGGTGTGGATTAAAATGAAAATGGAGAGGGGTTTATATAGGGGTGGGGGATGGGTTAAAGTGTTAAAAAAAAATTGGGGGGGTTGGGGCGGGCAAAAAATGGGTTTGGGACCGTTTGACAACGACCATTTTTGCAAATGGACCGTTGCCCAACGGTCCATTGGGCTGCCCCAACGGCTCTATTTAAAAAAAAAATAAAAAAATTCCACCGGTTTAACCGGTCCAGTTCCGGTTCCAAAAAAATTGCAACCGGACCGGTATATAATAAACGGTTAACCGGAACCGGTTCAACCGAAACCGGTTCCGGTCCCGGTTTTACCGGTTCGGTTACCGGTTTGAACCGGTTTATGGGTTTAATTTAAACAAGCACGGGCCTGTTCTAACAGTAAAACAAAATTATTATGGATCATATACTTTCTTAATTTTTAATTTATGCACATTCATTTCAAAAAAAAAAAAAAACCTTAAACTGTTTTTGTTGCCTATAATGAGAAACTTTTATATCCATATAAGTTATAAAGTGTTTAACATTATACGTTTCAAAAGTTATATGAATGTTATTGATTTGATTCCTCTCCATTATATTTTTCTCCGTTTTCTTAAATGCATGCTTGGATGACACTGTTGTTTTAAATTTTAAAAGCTTATATTAAATTAACTTAAACAAACAATCTAACCATAGTTAAGAAGTTATCTTAAGAAATTACTCTTCAGGATAATCATTAACTTCCAAAAATTTAGGAATATATTAATATCATTTTTTTCAATTGTAATTTTTGATATCTAGTATAAAATTTCTTAATGAAATGAAATCTTGTACGTTAATAATAATTATACATTTTTTGCCTATCAATTGAAAAAAAAAGATATCATCTCCCGAATTTCTTTTGGCAACTTACCTCTGTAAATTAAAATCAAAATATAGTATTTGTTATTTGAAGGTTTCTGACTAATTTTATGTGCAACGACATTATGATTTGAAAAAACTGGTTAATTGGGACAAAAAAATAGCAGACACCCAAAAAATATGATGAAAAAGATAACTTGAAAAATGAATAAATTATAATACCAAATCTGAATTGATTCAGATTATTGGGTTCTCAAAATGGGTTTTGCAAATGAGAGAACAAGAATTGTTCACTGTTGACAAGGAGAAATGGTGATCTCAAAAATATTATAACAACATATATTAGTACAAGATTTAGTAATTAAAATATTTTCAAAGGTATTTGATATTTTATTTTCTTATATTATTATTATTATTATTATTATTATTATTATTATTATTATTATTATTATTTTGTGGGTCGGGTCTGGTCTAAGTGATGGAGCATGGTAATTTTTGTTAAATGGGTAATTTGGGCTGATTTGAGATTTTTCATCCATTCAAAGGTATTTGATATTTTATTTTCTTATTTTTGCTTCAAATGTCTTTTATTATTATTATTATTATTATTATTATTATTATTATTATTGTTATTATTATTTTGTGAGTCGGGTCGGGTCTAAGTGATGGAGCATGGGTAATTTTTGTTAAATGGGTATTTTGGGATTTGAGATTTTCCATCCATTCAAGAGTAATATTCGATTACTTTGAGAGGTATATTTGACCCTTTCCCCTAAACAAATATACTACTAATAAGAAAAGGGAAGGAAGACAACTGAGAAAGAAATATGTCACTAGATGCCAAACATGAAATACCAAAAAGACCTAAGAAATCAAATTCTTCGAAACTTCATAAGCAATAATGTCGCCGGCTCCTCCATCAGTCTTCTCCCTTCGCACCTGATAAATAATGTAAGAGGAAAATGACATACTTGCGCCCATCCTTTAAAAAGGGTGTACGCTGATACAATTATTCAGTCAATTTTTGTGTTGCATTTAATTAAGAAGATGGATACAGCCATTGTTATTATCATAGTATTTTCTTGTCTTATATTTTTTGGTTGTGTATGGGGTATACTCAGCCCGAATCGTAGAAGGAACTTACAGCAAACAACTGATCATCAATCTTCCAGCAGAATAAGACAAGGGAACATGGTTGTTTTAGCGGGAGCCGGTGCTGGTGCAGCCGCTGCAACAACCATAGCAGCGAACAACACTGAGATGACTGAGGATGAACGTAAGCGTGCTGAGGTTACAATTGACTTAGGAGCAGCAGCTGCTGAGGCAACTGATACCGCTACACAGGGTTGTTGTTGTGGCGGTGGTGATGGTGGTGGCTGCGGAGGTGACGGTGGCGGTTGTGGCGGCGGTTGTGGCGGAGATTAAGAACCTTGTCACCTTGTTATTTTTCAGGTTGGTTTCACGTGTGTTCTCTGAACTTTATCCACTATATCATTAAAGTTATAAAAGTGTTTTTTGAAGAAAACTTTACAAAAGTAGTTCAGTACTTACTTTGGTGTTATAATGGAAAGTTCAATAATCTTAGGTGAAATTAACCTTACTTTTCTTCTCTAATTTCTTTTTCTCGTGCTAATTCTTTTTTATGGATTGCTTTTTCATTAGTTCACCGAGCTGAGATATTGCGCGTCGTGAGTATGAGGTGAACTTGTACCTTTCTACTGCTCTAAGATCACTTGGGAGGTCCTTCCAGAACAACAGTAGTGGTATATATTCCTGTTTTGTAAAAAGGATAAATTTGAAATTGTTCTTTTATTTGGTAGTGTGATTGAAGTTCTAAATAAAATTTGATCTTGTGAGAAGATACACTTATACATAATAGCACACAATCCTCTTTGAATTTTCATAAAACCTTAGTTGCATCTTTTCATTCGGAGTTAGTTTTCAAGAATGTGCCTTACCTATGATAAAAGTTTAAAATTTTATATGTTTTGAAATACAAATATCAATGTACTAGCACTTAATATATATTAGTAATGTCCTTTCGTAATGAAAAACTTTATTACGTGTCACACACAATTGATACCAGTTGTGACTTGTGAGGCACTTTCTTGTCTCACAAACAAGTGGACCCAAATCTAATATTTTTTGGTCCACAAATTTTGAATCCACTTGTTTGTGAGATTAATATATATATATATATATATATATATCATACAACTACTATCAATTGTGTGAGACACGTAATAAATTTTTTTCGTTCGTAACTAGTAGTAAGATAATAAGGTGACACCATAAGAGTCTACTTGTTTGCACTTCCTTTTAACTGCACCAGAGTAAAAAATAGAAGTTGTGACAACAAACGTAATCGTACAAGATACGAGAATAGATGATATTCCTCCATCTCAATTTATATGACACATTTTTCTTTTTAGTCAGTCAAAAAAAAATGACACATTTTCTAATTTGACAACAATTTAACTTTAAATTTTACATTTTACATTTTATGTCTTTACGGTTAACTAGATGATTTATAACTACGCAAATATCTTTGACTTGTTTTAAATCACAAGATTCAAAAGTCTTCCTTCATTTCTTAACCTCCGTATCAATCAAACTACATCATATAAATTGGACGGAGGGGTAGTATATATCTCATTGTATAAATTCTCATGATTATTATAGATTTGTGGTTCTAGAGTCGAGACTGAAAGAGAGTAACCATTATTTTAGCCATAAAATATATATATATATATATAAACACACAACCAATAGAGCAAACTCTTTATTGTTTTTCTCTTTCCATATTCTAAACATCTTAATTCTATCGTTGTTTCTCCGCAAATCAATATAGATCCCCATTTTTATGAGTTTTAGGAGGAGTTGAAAAATTGCTGAAAAAGAATAATCATCAGAAATGGCCAAATATTCATTTCCAGCAAAACTCCATAGTTTTCGGCAATACGTGCTCAATTTTGTGTAAATTTCCCGTTTAATAGGCACACAGGAAGAAGATTAATTATATAAAAATCGTTGGACTGGTGCTTTCGTTTTCAAAGAATGCAAATTTTACATTCTAATCTTCACAAAACTTCGATTAATTAATATCAACCAAACCGGAGTTTTGTGCCGCTCAATACGGACGGTTCTATGGATAAGTGAATTTCATGTGTTTCAACATTTTGCATATCTGCACAATTTACATAACATGTTCTATTTCAAGATCAATCAGCACTCGGGCTTTAGGAGGAACGACAACTTTGTCATAACAGTTTGGAGCCAACCTTAAACAATCTAACCAATGTAGAATCTGGGAATTGGGGTCCCTCTCTACAACAACATCAGAAACAGTAATCTGAATGTTACCTCTATAACTAGTAATCCTTCCACGAACTAGAGCAATAAGAACTTGTGAAGCAAAATCAGCAGCCATTTGGGAAATTAATCGAAGCAACGACGAGAGAAGTGACGCGAAGTTTCCTGGTTGAGCCACAAGACACAAGGGATGCAACCAGTGCCATAAGAAATCTATTGGGTTTACAGTCTATTTATGTCGAATTATTTTTCAAGTCTTCTTTAAGAAAAATAATCTTTGGAAACAATTACGGGATCGTTTAGTAGCTAGTCTGGAGATGTTTTATTTATATATAAAATTACACAAGTGTTTGGTTTGTAATTTTAAAACTCACATAACTAATGCAAGAATTATTTATGAGAAAATTTATGTATTATATTCTGTAGGATAGATGGTGTAACAACTAATTATATATCTATCTTCTATACATAATAAGAGAGGTAAAATGACGCCAAGTGTAGGCACCATTAAATGCCAAGTGTCAAAATTATTTAAAAAAAAAAAAAAAAAAAAAAAAAGCCAATTCAGAAAAGTTTGGACTTTTCAAATTTAACTACAGTTTTGGAGAAGTTTCATGAACGTGTAGAAAGGAAGTTTGAACTTTTAAATGTGAACTGCTGAGGTTAGTTATAGCAAATTGATTGAGAATTCTGAAAAGATCAAGATTTCCTTTCCATTTCCCAAATTGATTATTTAATATGATTATTATGTTTTGCCCTCTTTCATCAGTTCCTCAATAAATTGCGGTGGTAACCAAGAGATTTGAGATGCTATTATTATGTTATGCTATTGTTCTATCTCAACACGTCTCTTATAGGTTTGAATAATTCAGGCATCAACTATAATGAAATTGATACTAACTTCCGGAAGTTTGAGACTGCTATATTACTGGCTATATCAAAAGGGCTAAATCTGAGATTGATGGTCGATAGCAGAAGGAGTTATATTAACAAATTGTGTATTTTGTTCTGGATAAATATTTCAAGGCTTAGTTTGTTTTTGTGTTGTTTCAAATCATAATTTCTAATTTGCTAAATCTGAGAAAAAACTCAATTTGCAAGATTAGAATAGTTTCCAACTCTATTCAAATTCAAAATACGGATGTTCATCACTTCTCTTTTTTTCCATTATCTTTTATCTCAAATCATCTATATAATAAATAATCTATATAAAAAATATTTTTCATTGAGGTTAAGCTAATTGGGCGTTAAGAAAAAGCCACTTCACAATTGAGATTTTAAAAAAAAAATAAGAATTAGGACAATATTATAATAATTATCATGAAAATTTTGAATTGATAGCTGAAAGATAATTCATGAACTTTTAGGTTGTCTCTACTGTATTCCAGATGGTTTTTTCCATTAGTTCACATGTAAAATTGCAGCTTTCAATGTCTTTAGTCATAGTTTCTGTTTCTAACTGTTAACACTTTGGTCAGTTGGTTTCTTAACAATCAAGATGTGTTGTTTATGACTAAAAGTTGGTCTTTGAAGATGTTAAGCCTGCTTAGTTTTGGTTTTAGCATAGGTGGTTATCTTTTGGCTAAAAAAGAAAGCATTCTGTCCAGTTAGATTTTTGAACTAACCTTGCTGCACAGTTTTGGTCGAATATCCAAAAATTTATTACAATTTGATGATCATTTGGATGGATAATTAGTTTAGCAAGGAAAGAGTTGATACTGTTGGTGTAGGAAAGGGTCGGAAAGTGAAGGGGATATGGAGCTGGAAGAGGATTTCTTTGGACTAACATTGCTGCATATTTTTTGTGGTTGATATGAGACTTCTGTTGCAATTTAATGGTCATTAGGATGGGATAATTAGTTTAATGGGGTAATCATATTCAAGTTCCAGCCCATCTTAGTATAGTCCATTTTGAGAATGAAAGTTTTGTTCTTTTTTATTGACTGGTGTAACTGTTTTATTTGAATGTATGAAGAGAATTTTGTTTATAGACTTAAATTGTTTGAGACTGTTGTTTTTAGTGCATTTTGAGAGGATCATTTGATTGAATGAACTATATCAGGTTTGTAATGAAGTTGTAGTTGTGTTATGTCCACTTGAAGATGAAGTTATATTCTTTTTACTGACTGGTGTAACAGTTTATTTGAATGTACGAGGAATTTTGTTTATAGACTTAAAGCAGTTGCATTGCTAATTCTTTATCGATATTCTTGTTATTTGAAGCTGAAAAATATAAACTTTTGAATTAGGGGATATGTTACACACCCTTTAAACTGTATTGAACCAAGTGCGTGATCGGTATGTGTATTCGTGGAATTGTTCAAGATACGTCGCAAGAACCCGTATATGTCACGTCCCAAAATACCCACTAGACGTGATTGACACCCAGCAAACACCACCCGCCAGGCGAACCATATATCATACTCTTAATCGTTTACAAAAGCACTAAAAGAAAATAAGTGCAGGTCCAACAACGTTATTAATGATAAAAATGCGAAATAGTCGCCAACCAAATCCCTAATCGATTTATGAAAATCAATCAACGCTAAGATAAAAAGAATCTCTAGCCCATATCACACGCTAAGACCATGGAGCATCTAACAGAGTTACATGAGTTTGACTGTCGGGCATGTAAACCCAAAACAAAAGAAATAACTAGAAATAAATTAGATAAAGCTGAAATGGTTGCCTCCACGAACAATGCGGTGGCTCACCTCAGCAACAGAATCCACTCACGAAGTCTTCAATTACCAGCTTCGTTCTCAACGACAGTATCTGCATGGACATGCAGGTAAGGAGTGAGTTATACATAAATATAACCCAGTAGGACCCTCAACCCGCCACTTCAAATACCCCTGGAACAAGTGTTAGAAAATACAAACACACAACAAGCACAAAAATATTATGCACATGAATATATCATTATATAATAGCAAACAAGGTCCAAATTACTGTTTATCAAATATATTATATATCTCAACACAATTTACACTACAACCATCATAAGTGGCAGTTAAAGAATTAATCAACACCATGAATCCACGGCAACATACACAATGTGCCAAATATGTCAGGAAGCATACACAATGCTAAGCAAAGCATACACAATGCCAAGGAAAGCATACACAATGCCCCAGTATCATCAAGAAGCATACACAATGCTAAGGGAAGCATACACAATGCCCCAACATCATCAAGAAGCATACATAATGCTAAGGGAAGCATACACAATGCCGCAATATCATGGCTCACAGCCGTATCACCTCACAAAATAATTTATAGAGAGAGTTTTAGTGTCACGACCCAGCTAGGGGCCGTGACGGGTACCCGGGGCTAGCCACCGAGCACCACTCGTTCTAATACTCATCTTACTCATTTAATGCCCTTTTACCAATTTTATACACGAATTGTAGGAAAATCATATTTTATATAGAAACATAAATACTTATATACATTTGCCTCTCGGCCATCAAAATAATATATACATAATAATAACATCTTGTGAGACCATCTGACCCACACTGCATATCTACGAGCCTCTACTGACATACTAAACATATAAACGGAACAAGACTCCGTCATGCCCAAAATATGCATATATACCAAAAGAAGAACCATAAGCACCTCCGGACAATGGAGTGCTCTCAATCAGTTGACAGCTACTAAGGGTCTGGACCAAGCTCACCTTCCTGTCTACCTATGGGCATGAACACAGCGTCCAAAGAAAATGGACGTCAGTACGAACATTGTACTGAGTATGAGAGACATAAATAATAAAGAAAGACAGTGTTAATATAATGTGAACATCAATATGAAACATCTGAATCTGAATGACAATCATAAAAGAAGTAATGCATGCTGTCTTACTCATACTCATCATAATCTCATATATGCATAATATGCAAGCTGCCCGTCCATATCTGAACGGTGTGATAATCAATAACATTAGCCCGCGTCCAGGCCTCCCGCGTCCGGGGTACCATCTCATGCCGCCCACTAGTGGTGTCTGCCCATGCCAAAAGGTCATGGTGTATCCGTATAGCTGCCCGCCTTGGCGGTGACTGCCCGGCCAACTAGGCGCGGTGTAATATGATCATGACATGCTCATAAAAAATATTTGTAATAATATGCTTATCATAATATGCTTATCATAGTACATGCATAAGACTCAAGATCACTATACTCTGTCGGGGTGGCGTAAGGTCGTGATCCCCCGATTTCATTATGGAGCAATTATTGACATTCTGCCTCACCTTAAAGGAATTAGTACATAAGGTGGGTGTAAGAAATAAATAGCATCATCGTATCATATCTCTTATCTCTTATCTTATATAGACATTTATGGACTTAGGCTTCTAGCTTTCCGGAAAATAGGAACTCATGAAGAGGAAAAGAACTTATGCTATAGGATTCATGCCATTAGAAATAAAGGACTAGCCTCACATACCTTTGTCGTTTAGCTATGTTATCGTTCACTTGCTCTCCCCCAATGTCACGTCGTTACCTTCACGGGAGAATTCATATTAACATTAGTTAATAGATTATAAGGACGCGTCGTAAATTCTAGAGAAAATTGGGCAGCATTTCCCCTGTAAACTTAACAATCCCCGAAATTTCAACTTAGCCAAACATCAATCAAAATACCAACAACAACAATACCAACAATTTCATATCAAACTAGACTTAAATCCATTCTTAAATTACTCCCAAAACAGCCCAATATACATTCGGATGCCAATGCTTGTATACACTTCTTTATTTCCGTATATCCATAATATAACAACAACAACTACAGCCAATCCTCCGATATTCTAGCCCACAAAACAGTCCATAACGACCATAAAACAGTCCCCAAAATATCATCGCAAAACAGCCACAAATATTATACCAAACAGCTCCAAAATATTGTCACAAAACAGCCACAAAAATTACATAAAACAGCCCCAAAATATTGTCATAAAACAGCCACGAAAATTACATAAAACAGCCCCAAAATATTGTCAATAAACAGCCACGAAAATTACATAAAACAGCCCCAAATATCGGCACAAAACAGCCCGGTATACGCTTTGTATACAATATCTTTATACACTTTATTCTCCCAAATTCAAGAAAAACAACTTATCAACAACATCAACAACAATGTCAACAATTATTATACATCATAACTCAGTTAATTCCATCCATTTAATCCACCTAAAACAGCCCCTTAATCCATAAATCCCAACAAAACAACAAACGAGTTTATAATGCTATTTTCTCCGTTCTAATCCGTTAAAACTCTAAATAAACTTGTTAACAATGAAAAATGGACCTTAATCTTACCTTAAGTATGCAGCAACCACTTCCACCCTCTCTTTCTTGGCTGATTTTTAGCTCAAATTGAAGGCAACGCGACGTACAACACTTTTCTCTTCAGGAGCTTCATGATTCGGGGCTTAGATTGTGGTCAAAATTTGGTTTCTTTCTCTATCTCTCCTCTCTCTCTCTACCTCTGAAATTTCTGGGTTTGTTGAGGTCTGAAAATGAAAGAGAAGGCCGAATTTTTTTCATTAAATGGCAAAGAAAATGGGCCTGACCCGACTTGGAATCGGGTTGGGCCGAATTCATTGCCCAGCTTGACCTTTCTGCCTTAAAATGTCCATATCTCCTTATCCCGATGTCACATGAAGACCCACGACCTATGGTTGGAAAGCTATTTCAATTATCTACAACTTTCATTCTGGGAGTTTTCCCAAATTCCCAAAGGCCGATAGGGTTATGACCTCCCGAAATCAAATCACCCGAAAACGTATCTTAAAAATATTATTTTGGAGGGCTTTCACTTTGATTTGGCTCAAGGGTCCTTCTTGGGTTGTGTTTAACTTCGCATATATTATTCATATAACTTGTCATATGTTCAAAAAAAAAAAAATCTCGACATGTGGACCCCACCTCAGCTTATGAATAATTCATCGTACGAAAATACGGGATATAACATTTAGGGTATTTGAAAATAAAGTATATGCAACTGGCCTTAAGGACCACCGATTCTGCCAAGCACACGCTCGTCCCAACACATGGACCAGGCAGACAAAACATATTTTTAAAACGGGTTTTGAAAAGCAAGTACCCAAAGCTTAAAGTCTCACTTACCTAAAATTCACAATTCAAGCACACTTCCCAATAAATCAAAACTGCGTTCTCGGGTCTCCGGATTGCCTCAAACTACATAAAAATGGATTTAGAATGGTCAAAACCCTTAGGGTAAACCACTTCTATATTTTTAGAGGCTTAAACGGTTAAAGTCAAATTTTAAAGGACGAAAACGTCCTCTGGTCAATGTGTTCAAAACCCGACAAGACATCAGTTTTCAGGAAGGCCTTAACGAGAGGATTCCAACGATATATAGAAGTTTAAAATCCGACACTATTTGTCCTTCCAAATCAATGATTTAGGTTGAAGAACCCTAGGACTGAACTTTCTCAATTTCTCAAAATATCCCCATAATTATGTAATAAACTTAAATAAAGGACTAGAGTAATTACCTTGATGATTTGGGGTGAAAGTTCTTATTTTTTTCCTCTCCTTTCTTCTCTTTTTCTCCCTCTCTTTTTTTTTTTTTTCCTGTTGGTTTTCTCTCCCTCTGTTTGCTCGTCCTTTTTTTTTTTTTGGTTCCTTCAGATTGTAGTGTTTCACGTTAGCCATCAGACTTTTTAAAGTCTTTTTTTTTTCTTTTCCTTTTCCTTTTTGGGCTTGGCTACATTCATTCTTTTCTAGTTTTTTTCTTTTTATTTCCTTCTTTTATTTAAATTACCAACTAAGCCTTAAAAAAATATATGGGTTATTACATTCTCTGCCACTTAAAATGACGTTCGTCCTCGAACGGGTCTAATTCATACCTATCGCGTCAAATAAATGAGGATATTTATCTCGCATATCCGCCTCGGACTCCCAAGTAGCCTCCTCGGTTGGGTGATTATGCCATAACACTTTGACTGAAGCTACCTTCTTCGACCTCAATTGTCGTACTTGCCTATCAAGAATAGATATGGGACCCTCCTCATAAGTCAAATTCTCATCGAGCTCCACATCCTCTGGTTGAATCTTATGGCTATCATCACCAACATATCGTCTTAGCATAGACACGTGAAATACAGGATGAACAGCAGACAATCTCGGAGGTAAAGCAAGTCTATATGCCACCAACCCAATTCGATCCAAAATCTCATAAGGACCAATGTACCTAGGACTTAACTTACCTTTCCGATCGAATCTCATAACTCCTTTCATAGGAGATACTTTTAGAAAGACTTTTTCCCCCTTCATGAATTCCATATCATATACTTTCTTACCTGCATAGGACTTTTGTCTACCCTATGCTATCTGAAATCGTTCCCGCATTCAATGCAACCTTCTTCAAGGCTTGCTAATCAAAGTCTAGACCCAACTACTCTGATTTAGAGTATTCAATCAACCAGATAGAGTAAGACTCCAGCATTCGTATAAAACCTAAAATGACAAGATTTGCATAATGAGTTAGAAAAAAAATATCGATCTACCCTTGTCTATGACTTACGCCTTGTCTGGCATAAGTCCTGTAGGAATTCGGTTGTCCCGCGTATCTTCATTTCCACAGAACTTATGCCGGACAAGACAAATTTTCTATAAACTTATGCTGAATAACTTCATTTCTACAAAACTTATGTCGAATAAGACAAAGTTTCTATTGCGAATTCTTTGTTTCGACTCTGCTCACACCCAGAATCTCTGATTTCGTAGAACATCGAATAAGGGTTTGGCCCATAAATTTTAATTAAATGAGAAGTAAGGGAAAAAGAATTAAAGACCAGCTACTTGAGGAGCAAAAATTAAAGACAAGTCCGGATGAAGGTCAATCTGAGCAAAAAAAATGAATCTAATCTGCATTTTCAGCAAAATACTTCTGCTAGTTGTTTCAGCCGTCAATGGAACACATTCGAAGAAACCAAAAATGAACTCCTCGATATTGATTATTGAAATAAGGCCAAAGTCATAGATGAACCCCTGAACTTGTCCTGATTTTTCATTTAGACCCCTTAACTGAAACGTTGACCATCTGGACCCTCGAACATAAGATAAAATGTGTCATTTGAACCCCTCGTGCCAGCTGGGCACACGCGTGCAGTGCACTGCTTTAAACAGAGCGTGAGTTACCAATTTTTTTCTTTTTTAAAATTTTTAATCATTAAAAATTAATTTTAACAAAAACTCTATTTTAAAATCTATTTAAATAATTAAAAAAAAATGAAAAACCCAACCCATCCTCTCCGATAGCCCACTTCGCCGCCGCCACTGCCTCCGCTACTCCACTTCCAAATCTATTTAAATAAATCTCCGACAAAAAACGACACCATTTTTTTAATTATTTAAATAGATTTTGAAGTGGCGGAGGCATCAGCGGCAGTGGCGGCGGTGAAGTGGGCTATCGGAGAGGATGGGTTGGATTTTTCAGATTTTTTAAAATTATTTAAATAGATTTTAAAATTAATTTTTCTTAAATTATTTTTTTTTGTTGACATGGCTTACATGTCACTGGTCTATTTTTCCATGTCACTGGTCTGTTTTTTCATGTCACTGCAAGTGGACTGCACGCGTGTGCCTAGCTGGCACGAGGGGTTCAAATGACCCACTTTATCTTATGTTCGAGGGTTCAGACGGTCAACGTTTCAATTAAGGGATCTAAATGAAAAATCAGAACAAGTTCAGGGGTCCATCTATGACTTTTACCTTGAAGTAATTCTTTGGGCCTTTTGAGAGGTAACCAATGGGATGCATCTATTAATGGATAGTAAATTGCAAGTAGTACTCCAAGCAGGGCGAATTTAAAAGTTAAAGTTTATGAACTATTACAGTAAAATTAAATTAATATTTTAATAATAATTGAGTTCATTTTCAATTTTTATGAAAAATTTAATAAATTTCTAAATATGTATACAAGGTATGAAGGAAGATTATTAAATTCATGTGAACATCATACCTTTAAATTCGGCCCCTTGAAAAGAGACCAATCAAATCATAATATGATAAAGCCGCTCCTTGTGGTCTAAAATATAGACATTCCCAAATTCAATTTTTATAATGATAGTATTGTATTAGTTTGGCGCACTCAACTATTTCACACGGATACTGATTAATTATCTTTCACCGTCACAAATATATGGTAATCTGTACACCAAAGTTTATCCAGATAATAAAAGTTATTTCTAACAATTTTGGCCTCCAATTACATTTAAATCTACAAATTGGTGATTCTCTTCCATTCCATTGATTGGTAATCAGCTGCGCTCTTAAAATATTGCAGGAAGCAAAGTCATGTCATGTGATGCTATGGCGTTGAATGAGTGGACAAAGTGGGAGGCTACGTGATGATATTTAATTCTTCATCTAAGCCGCGATACCAAAGTGTCACTGTAATAATTAATACTCTATCTGTTATGAAATGATTTACAATCACACAAATATTAAAGATTTATTTTAAATTATAAATTTTAAAAAAATTCATACTTTTTTAAATATCATGTCCAGTCAAATGAGTTCACATAAATTAAAACGAAGGGAGTACTACTTATTTGCACGTTGATTGAAGCCGGCAGGACTAATAATTCAAAAACTAAGATCGATACTTAAATAACCGGCAGATTGTTTTCCTGGTAAATGACGCCGCGTGGACAAGTTCGTTTTGTTTAATTCTTTCTATATATATATATATATATATATATATATATATATATATATATATATATATATATATATATATATCTTATATGGAATAATTACTTGATGTAGCTTTCTATAAGGTCTATTTATTAATAATAATAACTCTTTTAGTTATTTATATTTAATAATTAGTTTACTTTTCTAATTTACCATTCATAGCTATATCAGTAACTATAGACATACATGATTAAACAAATCCCTTAATAATAGGCATTACCTATTATTAAAATTGATTCCACAATTTTAGCTTCCCTTTCTTTTTTTAACCATGATACTTCTTCTCCCTTCCCTTTTCTTCTTCAACCATGTTTCATTTCCTTTTTCCACTAAATCCTAAACCCTAACTTCTTCTCAACAACTATCATTATTAACTTCTTCTTTTCAACTAAACCCTAAAACCTTAATTATTGTTGTTTTCATTAATTAATATGTATGTAATTTGTGTATTTGAACCAGTGATGCATATATTTGCATGTTTTTGTGTATTTGAACCAGTGATTAACTGTTTATCGAATACACATACATTCAATTTTGTATATGAATGTTTTACGTACTGGTGTATTTGAAACAGTGACGAATTTTGTTGTATGTATTTGTGTATTTGAAATAACGATTGTATTTGTATATTTGAACCAGTAATGCATATGTTCGCATGTTTTTGTGTATTTGAACCAATGAGTGACGTATTTTGTTTGTATGTATTTGTGTATTTGAAATAGTGACAAACTGCAAATCAAATACATTATCATTTAATTTCGTTTATGAATGTTTGAATGTATTTGTGTATTTGAATTTTTCAATAAAAACTTAAATACAATTGTTTTTTTAAGTGTCTTAAAGTTACAAATCATGTATTTTTTGAATTACCGGTTGAAATGATCTAGTCTCTGTTTTTGTGTTTCCTTCTATTATTAATGTTTTTGAATTTTAAATTTAGTTACAAAAAGAAGGGAAGAGAGAAGGAAAATCATGGTTGAAGAAAGAAATGGAAGCTAAAATTATGGAACAAAGTTTACCTTACCAAAAGAAGGGAAGAGAGAAAGATATTAAAAAAAGACACATATTGCGTTAGCATTGTAAGTATATTATGTTAACTTTTAAGCTTTCTTTGTTAACCAAAATGATGAGTAGCTAATTTTAATTCTAAGGTTGTGGACCCCATGATGGGTATTATGTGAATGAGTTTCTACTATTGATATATGCATAATGGTTGTTGGTATTTATTCTATCTTTGTGCGTTAGCGTTGGGTAATGATTGCAAGCATTAGCCTAAGCCATTATACTAACTTTTCTTGGAAAAGAGAGTTGGTATTGGTAAGATTGAATAACAATGACTCGGGGCGTTAACCCTCATTTAATAGACTAACTTAGGGATAAGAAAGAGTCTAATTGGTATTATTGGTCGCTCTTCGAGTTCAACTCTTTTACATTTAGAAAAATCATAAAGAGGAAATACGACCTAACTGTTGGGAAACATTAGAAAGTCCTTAAAAGATGAAGTGCATACTCTTAGAACAACCATTAGAAGTATATCACATTGAAATTTGAAGCATAATATCTAATCAAAGAGGGGAAGACAACCTTAAACCTTAGTTTCTCTCTCACATTAAGTACAATTCAAGTCATAGTATTCAATTACATTACACAACAAATATTTCAAACTATTCGGAATAGGATTACAGTCTTTAAAGACTAGTATTGTATACAATTAGTACCATTTTCTCTCCATATTCCCTGTGGGATTCGACCCCAACTCTCATTCATTCTTATGATTCGTCCTTTCCTTAATTTAGCTCATAGTGTTCAATAGTTTCTCTTAACTAATTGTTTGTATCATAATCATGCATCATAATATTTCTAATGTCCCGCCAATTCTCGTTCTCATCATGAAATTTTTGTAAAATATGCCCTTTTCTTTCTCCCTTCGTTCATTTCTTATTTCCCTTTACGATACCATAGCTTGCTCGTATGTATGTTTATTCCTTGTATATTCGTCTTGTTTCCTTTATAATCGTATCTCTATTCCAAGTCCACTATCGTATGCCATTACTGTCTACCTTTGGCCAACCTTACTAATTTATTAAGCTTCCTCTTTTCGTCACCGATTACATAACTTCCTTTAATTAATTTATAAACGCATTTTCTCGTACTTCTATCCTCAAGGTCCTCCTTGATTTCCTTTGCTCTTAAAGTGCTCTTTCCCGTTTGCCACTTAATAATATTTACCTGGAAGTCTATAGAACATTCCACTATGAGTACAAACTCATCTTGATCTCCACTATGAGTACAAACTTATATATATTTACCCGGAAGTCTATAGAACATTCCACTATGAGTACAAACTTATATGTATGTATATATATATACTTCTAGGGTGGAACTTTCCCGTACTCGTTAGCTTCTTTTTTCATATCAATATCTCTTTGTTATCTCTTATTAACCAATCTAATCTATAAATCATAATACTGTATTTGAGTTCCTAATGTCAACTTTCTTTATGTTTCTAATAGGTCATAATCCTCCGAAATCTTGGATGCAACTCATCCCAGTTTCTTAAATACTAATCATTATTCCCTCCAGGGTTCCTCCTTTAAATTAAATTAAGATCATTCTGAAATTTCTCTTTGAAAGCATCGCATAGTTATTCCTTCAATCATGACTTACCAAACGGCTGATGGTCACATTTTCCCTTTACTCTTCCTACATGCAAACAATTCAATTTGTAAAATTTTTGGCAAAGTTTCTTCTATAACTCTTACTACCTCATTTCTGCACACAGCCCAGAAAACACATCCAATGCCCCACAGAGCAATCACAAATACCCATAATATCTTGCTCAAGTTCTTATATCAACATCTATTTTTATTAATAAAATAGGAAACATACCTTTCAAATGAAAAACTTCAATTCTCAGCAATTTCCTTGTAGTGGCATAATCAACTGCTTATCCATGATCAAAACATTTGGATTAGGATTAGGGACATCATATTTTATGATTTAGCTCTATGACACGATTCAAGATAAGAAAGAAATGTCAATGGTTCCTAAATGCCCTGCAGCCTCTTGTTTATAAGTGTGGTGCGTTTCACACCCATAAACAAGACTCTACTGGACACAGCTCGTAGACATTCCCTAGGACGAACTGCTCTGATACCAATTTATCACACCCCTACCAGGAGTATGACGGGCTCCGACCCGTAGGCCGGGAACCACCTGACTTATCCGTTACTTTGAACATTATAAACCATAACTCAAAGAACACCTGCACGCAGGAAAGGCCCAAAATAGGAATATCCGCTCATTCGGCACATATGTACATATGCGGACCGACAAGGTCGCTACAACATAATGTATATCATAAAGCCGGCAAGGCTAACAGTAAAGTATCAAGAGCTAAAAATAAGGCCAATAAGGCCACTAATATATTATACGACAATATGAACCGGTGGAGCTATAAAACATCTAACTGTACACACACGTCTACGAGCCTCTATATAGAATACAAATGATCATAAGGACAATACCAAATAGACTACAGCTCTGAAGTAAGTGGAGTGCTTCTGAGAATCCGCTGATAGAACACCTACGGGTCTAATCCGTCTCCCTGCCTACCTGAAGGCATGAGCGCAGCGTCCACAAGAAGGGACGTCAGTACGAATAATGTACTGAGTATGTAAGGCATAAATAACAACATAATAGAGATATGAAAGATAACATGCAATAAGAGAGATAACCTGTACATCTGGATGCCTCATAAGGCGGATGTTATGCATGCTTAGCCTTTTAAATTTTGTTTTTTATACATATACATAGTACCATGACCGGCCATTAAGACTCGGTGTCATATATATAGTATCATGCTCGACCATTAAGGCTCGGTGTCATATATATAGTATCATGCCCGACCATTAAGGCTCGGTGTTATCATTATTAGCCCGCGTCCAGGGTAATATCATAACATGCCCACTGTAGTGGTGTGTACATGTCACGACCCGACTCGGGGCCGCGACGAGCACCCGGTGCTAACCCACCCGAGCACCCTCTTAGCTTACTCTTATACTTACATCTAGGTGATCCACATAATTATACATGCATTTCCATTCATTCGTCAACTAGTCCCATATGGACAACCGCACATTTATATCATCATAGGCATTTATGCCACAAATAAAAGGACGTCAGTACGAAGAATGTATTGAGTATGTAAAGCATGATCAACATCAATATAGAAGCATAATAGATATCATATGAAGACAGTGTTATATCCCGTATTTTTTAACGTCGGATTATTTGTAAGCTGAGGTGGGGCCCACACATCAAGATTTTTTTTGGAACATGTGACAAGTCATATGAATCACATATGTGAAGTTAAACACAACTCAAGAAGGACCCTTGGGCCAAATCAAAGTGGAAGTCCTCCGAACGAATATTTTTAAGAAAACGTTTTCGGGTGACCTGACTTTGGGGGGCAAAAACGGTATTATAAATTTGGAATTTGGAAAAATACCAAGAAATAGAAGTTGTAGATAATTGAATTAGCTTTCCAACCATAGGTCGTGGGTTCCAAGGTGACATCGGTACAAGGAGATATGGACGTTTTAAGGTCGAAAGGTCAGTGGGCTAGGCCCAACTCGGGACCAACCGGGTTGGCCCAAAAAAATGAAGAGAAAAATCAGGGCCAACTGTGATGGGGTGGCCGGCCATGTATGTCCAAGCCCACTTGATTTAATTAATTCTTCATGTGCTAAATTAATATCAAGAGGTCATAATCCTTAGAAGGTTCAAGAAAATAAGAGAGCAAGAAAAACAAGAGAAAGAAGAGCAAAAATAAGAAGGCCATTTTCGGCCAAGCTCTAGACCAAAAAAAAAAAAAAATTTTTTTTTTTTTTCAAAAATCATTTTCTACTAATTCAAGGGTCCTTTACAACTTGGTGTAATTATTTTGGAAGAAAGAGCACTTGTTTCTTCAAGTTGACAACTTGGTCAAGTGAAGAAGATTGTAGAAAAAGGTAAGAATTAATCCCTTTTTATTATGTTATGAAGGTTGGTTTATGTTGTAGTATGTAGAAATGAGTAGAATTTATGGAATTATGGAAGTTTACAAAGTGGGTGTGCATATATGTAAGTGGACACATATGTATATTGTTGTATAAATAATATGAGTTGAATTTTATGTTGTATTCTAGTTGTGGTTATGGTGAAATTTATATTGGAAATAAAAGTTGAATAAATTTGGTGGAAGTTGGAAATATGGAATGTAGAAGATTATGTCACTTTGGAATGATTTTGTGATATTATGGAAATGAAGTTGTTAAGATGTGAATTATGATTATGGTTGATGAAATTGGAAGATGGAAATATGTTATGAATATGTAGATTGAAGATTTGAAGTTTTGGATGGATTATGGTTTTGGTGGAAAGTTTGTATATTTTGTATATCTTGTGAATATTTGGTAGAAATGATATGAAATGCTTCCGAATTATATTGTAATGATCTTGATTAGTAATGAATGTAAAAACATTGAGATTGATTTGGAAATGTGAAGTTGGAATGAAAACTATTGCATTATGTTGGAAAGAAGACTAGTTGTGTTATATTGTGTTTTGTAGTCATGGTTGTTGTCATTGTGTTGATAGTTTGGCCGGGTTGAATTCCCGGATTGATATTGATTAAAAATTGGCTAAGTTGAATTTTGGGGATGGTGTATTTATAGGGGAGATGCTGCCCAAATTTTTGTAGACAAGTATTGGTTAAGATTGAAATCTTAAAGCCTTACAATTAACATTTGGTAATTGTGACCAAATTGTAGATTTTGGCGAATTTGAAACTTGATTTTGGAGACGTGTATGAAGCGGAAAAGGTATGTAAGGCTTCACCCTTCCTTCTATGGCATGTCTTAGACGTAATAAGTTGGATACGAGCCTCGGGGACAACTCCATTCTCCGGAATCCGCACCTAAAGTTTCTCCTTTTTCATTCAGTAGAATTGAATTAGAAATTGTGTAAAATATTGGAAAAACTTCCTAAACATCTGGAACTGGCATAAATATGACCCGACTACCTTAAAACCCTCACAAGTGACGTCATGAAATATAATGTACGTAAATTTGGTACGCCTCCTCATTTGACCCGAGGTGGGCCCATTGTTCCCGGATTTTCCCTATTGCTCCGTTTGACTTATTTTGGAGTAGAATCCAAAGGAAACTTTTGATCCTCGTTCCGATTATCAAACGATAAGTACTGTACCATTCTAATGGAAATATGTATATGTATATAAGATATGTAAATGTATATAAGACATGTATATGTATATAAGATATGTATATGTATAAAAAAATATGTATGTGTATATAAGATATGTAAATGTATATAAAATATGTATATGTATTTAAGATATGTATATGAACATGGGATGGGGGGAAGGGATACATGGGGGAATGGGAAGGGAAACATGTTTCATTGCCACCTAGTCAGCTGGCTTATCATCCTGGACGCGGGATGCCCGGACGCGGGATATATGGGCGAGCCGGTATTTCGGCGCTATGTAGGCGAGCCGACATTGTTCGGTGCTATGCTATGACATGATACGCTATGACATGATACGCTATGACACGCTATGCTATGACATGATACGCTATGACATAATATACTATCATATGATATGCTACGACATGATATGATACGACACGTTATGAGATGATAGGATATAATATGATAAAACACGACACGATATAAACCATATTTTATATGCCTATGAAAAAGGAACGTTTTAAAAAGGGAAGGACAAGCATGCACGGTATCCGGCCTGAAAGGGGCGTTCCTACGTACAGGTCACTTTCTAGCCTCATTATATGTCCTACGACCTCATGATATTGTTAATCGTACTCTATGTTCCTGCTTGTATTATCTTTTATGCCTTACATACTCGGTACACTATTCGTACTGACGTCCCTTCTTGTGGACGCTGCGTTTCATGCCGCGCAGGTCAGCAGACAGGCGGGTTTGATTCTTAGGAGTTCTACCAGCGGCATTTGACAGCGCTCCAGTTGTTCCGGAGCCCCAGTTCCTTGGTACTATTTTGTGTATATACTCGGGCACGACAGTACTCGGCCCCTTTCTATGTATATGTGTACTATGTCTAGAGGCTCGTAGACAGATATGTACAGTTAGATGTGTTGTATTTTGGAATGTTCACGTAGCCGTATAACGTGATAGCAAAGTTTACTAGTCTATGTTTATGATGATGCTACTAATGTTAATGTTCAGTAACGAAAAAATAAATATATGGCACAGTTCCTACGGCCCGTTGAGAAGTAAAGGTAAAACGATAGATAAGGGGTGTTCGGTACAAGTATCGGGTACTCGTCACGGCCCCTAGTCGGGTCGTGACAGACAGCATAGGAGGGGAGACAGAAATATCACCATCATCATGTCGCTTACTTGCATACATCGTCGTTCGTATCCCATAATAATACTCGTACCATACTTGTGCTCATATTCGTATACATGTCCTTGTTCGTATTCTTATACATAGTCTTATCACATTCATATTCATATTATATACATAGCCATACACTTATATACATACATAACGTACCCGACCATAAGGCTCGGTGTTTCGTGCGTACTTGGCCAACCAAGGCTCAATGTTATTTCTACCTGGCCCTACCAAGGCTTCAGGGTTATCCGTACCATCTGCAGACGTGTGCGCGCGTTACGTAATCATATACATACATACATACATATATACATCCATATACATATATTCTACCCGACATTATAAGCTCGGGGTGTCATTATAGCCCTTCATAGGCACATGTGAATATAATAGCCCGTAGGCACCTTTAGCATCATTATTATTATCATCGTCATCACTATCATCATCGTTTTCGCTACATCTCTATCTTATGCTTACTCGTCAATGGGGTGCGTAGTACATTCGTAGCACGTATCAAGGGTCGTGAGCTTATGAGCTTGGAATATCAATCATTTGGAGACAACATACTCATTTAGAGGAATTAGGAATATGGCCAAAGAATCATGCCTTATGAAAGAAGGGTTAGCCTCACATACCTTTCCGTCGAACTATTCTACACTTGCACGTTTCCTTCCAATGCTAGCGTTTATATCTTCATTAATATCATAACAATGGCCATTAGTCATTCACATTATCCACATTATCTAGAATTCCTCAATTTGCCTCTAATTCACCCACATTCATGATTATAACACCCATCTTCGTCCATTCGTCTAAAGTGTTTAGTTCGTGATCTTAATACTATTTATAACACATTCATATCACAACACAACAACATTCATAACTCAATTCAAACTATTTCTCAAAATGTCACTATTCATCATTCATGACCTAGTTGACCACATTTTCTACAATCCATGTATTTTAGTTCTCCAATACCTCAAACATCTTGTAAAAATCATGAATCTTACCTTAGAAGTTGTAGGAACAAGCTTTGGTTGATAATACTCTTCTTTGAGCAAAACCCTAGTTTTTCTCCATTTGGATTTCTTGACTTGGATGATTCTTGATGATTTCCTTATCCTTGATTTACTTGTCTTAATGTTATGGATGACTTATAATCCTTGAAAACTCATATAATAAATGTAGAGAGAAGTTGTGTAATGTTGTAATGAAATAAAATAAGTCTTTGATCCTCATATTTAATGAATTGGAAAATCTGTGCTGGGTGAACAGTGGTCGTCCATGAAGGTTTACGGACCGTCCCTCGTGGTAATCTTTAAGCTTAAGCAGGACTAGAGACTTTGGCCTGCATGCATGGTGATTTACGACCATGGTTTACGGGCCGTAAATCACTTTACGGTCCGTCCACCAGGTCGTATTATACCTTTTCCTTAGCTGGCAGAAAGTTGAAGTTTGGCATGCCAGTTTACGACCTGGCAGTTTACGGACCGTATTCCAGTTTACGGTCCGTATTTGCACTTTACGACCACTGGCAGAAAGCTGAAGCTTTTGCATGGCAGTTTACGACTGCCAGTTTACGGACCGTATTGCACTTTACGGTCCGTATTTTGCAAAATACGACCACTGGGCAGTTTTGCCAACTTTCAATTTTTCTCATTTCTCGACTTTTCATTCTAATCATCCACATCCCTTTTCATACATTTCCCATGAAACATTATACACTCGCACTCCTCGCACACATCATTAGTTCATTTACTTGCGTACCAACGGGAAATTTTCCGAGGTGTAACAGTACATCTACATGCCATGCCCGGCCGACTATAGCGCGGCGCGGTGTGAGAAAATACATACATATATATAAAGCATGCATGAGAGCCCAATCAAAAGCCACAACTATATCGGAGTGAATTAAGGTCGGTAGCCTCCGATTATATTATAGATCAATCATCATCGTTTATCCCACCTCGAAGGAACAAGGGTCATAAGGTGAGATTACCAACAATGAAGGAAATTAAGAAATTGTAAAGTAAGCCCAATTATCTCATAATAATATAAAGTCCATGTACTTGGAAATCTCTATGAATAAAATCATCTCATAATAATATGAAATCCGTATGCCTTGGAGCTTGGATAAATAAATCCCTCATAATCATCATCATGGTTATCATAAAAAAAAATTATTCATCTTTAGTACCATAAAAACTTTAAAAGTCATGAATCTCTAACATTCTTGGAAATGAGGATTTTTATGGAATTCATGCATGGGTTGGTAGAAAAAGAATCATGCCTTTGAAAGAAAGAAGAATAGCCTTAACATACCTGTTCAACCTCCAGTTATCCACACTTATTTGTCCAAATTCGTGAGTATTTTTTTCTTGTTAAGACAGCAATATCCTCAATATCCACGCTAAAATTCACCGCAAAACAATACTAGAATCACAATCATGCGTTACCCGGACCTAAACCACTACTTCGCTACTTAAAAATTGCTCACTTTTTAATACCCTCACTCTCCCTTCTAAAATCTGGAAATTTCTGGGCTAAAATTTGGTGAAAAAAAGGGGGTTATTACCCTTTATATAGGGGTCAAATTCCGGTCGGGTTCACTGTAGCAATACTGTAGCAAGTTGGTTACTGTAGCACGCGCTTCTGCTTTGTCAGCCGAACTTGTAACATCCACAATTCCCTACTCCGATCTCCTATCAATGAGCGGTTTGTTGTGTTGGCAACTAGACTCGACGAACTTCATTTTAGGCTTTTGAAACACCTTAAAACTCCTAATATACTAAGAGATATATCGCTCCAAATTTGACTAAAAATCTGCCCAAAATCCTGCCAACGTTTTCCAAATTTTCGTCAAACTTATTTTCTTTGATTTGCTTGGTCCCGGAATCTTTCAAAACTGCCCCTACGTGATATTTATCATTTATTTTACTTGATAATGGTCATGTTCTTGTGTTTCAAGGTTGTCCTTCCCGGTTACGACTTACGAGATCGTAATTCATTCTTTACTTCATTGTTACGTACTTCCCATGGCTTGTACCTTCCAAAACTTCATGGGACGTCTCCGATACTCCATTACTACGTTGAAGTACATGGCATGCCCATGCTCTGAAAGTGCGGGGTGTAACAAATAAGACCATACTAATATTTAAACAAGCACGGGCCTGTTCTAACAGTAAAACAAAATTATTATGGATCATATACTTTCTAATTTTTAATTTATGCACATTCATTTCAAAAAAAAAAAAAACTTAAACTGTTTTTGTTGCCTATAATGAGAAACTTTTATATCCATATAAGTTATAAAGTGTTTAACATTACACGTTTCAAAAGTTATATGAATGTTATTGATTTGATTCCTCTCCATTATATTTTCCTCCGTTTTCTTAAATGCATGCTTGGATGACACTGTTGTTTTAAATTTTAAAGGCTTATATTAAATTAACTTAAACAAACAATCTAACCATAGTTAAGAATTTATCTTAAGAAGTTACTCTTCAGGATAATCATTAACTTCCAAAAATTTAGGAACATATTAATATCATTTTTTTCAATTGTAATTTTTGATATCTAGTATAAAATTTCTTAATGAAATGAAATCTTGTACGTTAATAATAATTATACATTTTTTGCCTATCAATTGAAAAAAAAAAAAGATATCATCTCCCGAATTTCTTTTGGCAACTTACCTCTGTAAATTAAAATCAAAATATAGTATTTGTTATTTGAGGGCTTCTGACTAATTTTATGTGCAACAACATTATGATTTGAAAAAACTGGTTAATTGAGACAAAAAAATAGCAGACACCCAAAAAATATGATGAAAAAGATAACTTGAAAAATGAATAAATGATAATACCAAATCTGAATTGATTCAGATTATTGGGTTCTCAAAATGGGTTTTGCAAATGAGAGAGAACAAGAATTGTTCACTGTTGACAAGGAGAAATGGTGATCTCAAAAATATTATAACAACATATATTAGTACAAGATTTAGTAATTAAAATATTTTCATAGGTATTTGATATTTTATTTTCTTATTTTTGCATCTTATTATTATTATTTTGTGGGTCGGGTCGGGTCTAAGTGATGGAACATGGGTAATTTTGGGCTGATTTGAGATTTTCCATCCATTCAAAGGTATTTGATATTTTATTTTCTTATTTTTGCTTCAAATGTTTTTTTTATTATTATTATTATTATTGTTATTATTATTTTGTGAGTCGGGTCGGGTCTAAGTAATGGGGCATGGGTAATTTTTGTTAAATGAGTATTTTGGGCTGATTTGAGATTTTTCATTCATTCAAGGATAATATTCGATTAGTTTGACTAACTGAGGGTATATTTGATCAATAAACTAAAAAAGAGGGGTATATTGACCCTTTCCCCTAAACAAATATACTACTAATAAGAACAGGGAAGAAAGACAACTGAGAAAGAAATATGTCACTAGATGCCAAACATGAAATACCAAAAAGACCTAAGAAATCAAATTCTTCGAAACTTCATAAGCAATAATGTCGCGGCTCCTCCATCGGTCTTCTCCCCTCGCACCTGATAAATAATGTAAGAGGACAATGACATACTTGCGCCCATCCTTTAAAAAGGGTGTACGCTGATACAATTATTCAGTCAATTTTTGTGTTGCATTTAATTAAGAAGATGGATACAGCCATTGTTATTATCATAGTATTTTCTTGTCTTATATTTTTTGGTTGTGTATGGGGTATACTCAGCCCGAATCGTAGAAGGAACTTACAGCAAACAACTGATCATCAATCTTCCAGCAGAATAAGACAAGGGAACATGGTTGTTTTAGCGGGAGCCGGTGCTGGTGCAGCCGCTGCAACAACCATAGCAGCGAACAACACTGAGATGACTGAGGATGAACGTAAGCGTGCTGAGGTTACAATTGACTTAGGAGCAGCTGCTGAGGCAACTGTTACCGCTACACAGGGTTGTTGTTGTGGCGGTGGTGGTGGTGGCGGCTGCGGAGGTGACGGTGGCGGTTGTGGCGGAGGTTGTGGCGGAGATTAAGAACCTTGTCACCTTGTTATTTTTCAGGTTGGTTTCGCGTATGTTCTCTGAACTTTATCCACTATATCATTAAAGTTGTAAAAGTGTTTTTTGAAGAAAACTTTACAAAAGTAGTTCAGTACTTACTTTGGTGTTATAATGGAAAGTTCAGTAATCTTAGGAGAAATTAACCTTACTTTTCTTCTCTAATTTCTTTTTCTCCTGCTAATTCTTTTTTATGGTTTGCTTTTTCATTAGTTCACCGAGCTGAGATATTGCGTGTCGTGAGTATGAGGTGAACTTGTACCTTTCTACTGCTCTAAGATCACTTGGGAGGTCCTTCCAGAACAACAGTAGTGGTATATATTCCTGTTTTGTAAAAAAGATAAATTTGGAATTGTTCTTTTATTTGGTAGTGTGATTGAAGTTCTAAATAAAATTTTATCTTGTGAGAAGATACACTTATAAATAATAGCACACAATCCTCTTTGAATTTTCATAAAACCTTAGTTGCATCTTTTCATTCGGAGTTAGTTTTCAAGAATGTGCCTTACCTATGATAAAAGTTTAAAATTTTATATGTTTTGAAATACAAATATCAATGTACCAACACTTAATATATATTAGTAATGCCCTTTCGTAACGAAAAACTTTATTACGTGTCACACACAATTGATACTAGTTGTGACTTGTAGACGGTAAAAATCGGATATATGCTGGATCGGTGAGATCGGAGATCGAGGGAAGAAAGAAACAAGCACGAGCATGAAGACTTTCGTTTGACACCAGAGGAGTGCTCGATCCGAAGAAGGCGAAGGACATCGTTTGGTCCGATTTCTCCATAGCCGAGTTGATCGTGGTCGTTGGCCCGGTTGATCGTGGTCGTTGGTCCGATTGATCATGGTCGTTGGTCCGGTTAATCCGTTACACAATTGCCACGCGTGAATACTGTTCTGCCACATTGTACTGCCAATCATACGGGTGTCAGACCGTACAACAAAACCTTATCCTTTTTAGGGTTTTTCTTTAATCAAAAGGGTTTTATGTTGTATGAGGCCCATGAGGCAAAACTATAAATACGGACCATTACCCTACTTTTAAGGGTTGGCTTCTTGAGTTCTAGAACATTGTAATAGCAAAATATATATACAATCTCCCTCTCTCATTCTATGATTTTGGTCCGGATTCAGTTGTTATTCTTTAGCTTTGTTTAATTAAACAATACTCATATATTATTAGATACATATATTTAGAGTAAATCACCGATTATTATTCACTTTTTCATAGCATATCCTTATATATCTTTTTTCAACCAAATAGATTAAAGCTCAACCACATATTTTATACCTCACTCATAAATTTAATTGATTACCTAAATTCGGGTAAACAATGCTTATAAATAATAGCACACAATCCTCTTTGAATTTTAATAAAACCTTAGTTGCATCTTTTCATTCGGAGTTAGTTTTCAAGAATGTGCCTTACCTATGATAAAAGTTTAAAATTTAATATGTTTTGAAATACAAATACCAATGTACCAGCACTTAATATATATTAGTAATGCCCTTTAGTAACGAAAAACTTTATTAGGTGTCACACACAATTGATATCAGTTGTGACTTGTGAGATACCTTTTTGTCTCACAAACAAGTGGACCCAAATCTAATATTTTTTGGTCCACAAATTTTGAATCCACTTGTTTGTGAGATTAAAAAAAAAATATATATATATATATATACATATATATATCATACAACCAGTATCAATCGTGTGAGACACATAATAAATTTTTTGGTTCGTAACTAGTAGTAAGATAATAAGGTGACACCATAAGAGTCTACTTGTTTGCACTTCCTTTTAACTGCACCAGAGTAAAAAATAGAAGTTGTGACAACAAACGTTATCGTACAAGATACGAGAATAGATGATACTCCTCCATCTCAATTTATATGACATATTTTTTTTTTAGTCAGTCCAAAAAAAAAGGACACATTTTCTAATTTGATAACAATTTAACTTTAAATTTTACATTTTACATTTTATGTTTTTACGATTAACAAGATGATTTATAACTACGCAAATATCTTTGACTTGTTTTAAATCACAAGATTCAAAAGTCTTTCTTCATTTCTTAACCTTTGTGTCAATCAAACTAAATCATATAAATTGGACGGAGGAGGTAGTATATATCTCATTATATAAATTCTCATGATTATTATAGATTTGTGGTTCTAGAGTCGAGACTGAAAGAGAGTTACCATTATTTTAGCCATAAAAAAAAATAATATATATATATATATATATAAACACACAACCAATAGAGCAAACTCTTTATTGTTTTTCTCCTTCCATATTCTAAACATCTTAATTCTATCGTTGTTTCTCCGCAAATCAATATAGATCCCCATTTTTATGAGTTTTAGGAGGAGTTGAAAAATGCTGAAAAAGAATAATCATCAGAAATGGCCAAATATTCATTTCCAGCAAAACTCCATAGTTTTCGGCAATACGTGCTCAATTTTGTGTAAATTTCGCGTTTAATAGGCACACAGGAAGAAGATTAATTATATAAAAATCGCTGGAGTGGTGTCTTTCGTTTTCAAAGAATGCAAATTTTACATTCTAATCTTCACAAAACTTCGATTAATTAATATCAACCAAACCGGAGTTTGTGCATAAGTGAATTTCATGTGTTTCAACATTTTGCATATCTGCATAATTTACATAACATGTTCTATTTCAAGATCAATCAGCACTCGGGCTTTAGGAGGAACGACAACTTTGTCATAACAGTTAACAATCTAACCAATGCAGAATCTGGGAATTGGGGTCCCTCTCTATAACAACATCAGAAACAGTAACCTGAATGTTACCTCTATAACTAGTAATCCTTCCACGAACTAGAGCATTAAGAACTTGTGAAGTAAAATCAGCAGCCATTTGGGAAATTAATCGAAGCAACGACGAGAGAAGTGACGCGAAGTTTCCTGGTTGAGCCACCAGACACAAGGGATGCAACCAGTGCCATAAGAAATCTATTGGGTTTATAGTCTCTGCTTACGATATTATGATACCGACTGTCTCTGCGCGCGATAGGCGAGGTGGGTTCGTGAGGGATTGGTTTGAGACTACTGAGGAAGTCGAAGGCTAAGAGATTGACGTGTGTGTTGACAAGCTGTAGAGCATCCATTACTGGAGAAAAAACCCTTTTCTTCAGAAATTTTTGTCTTTCTTTATGGAAGACCTGGAGTTTTTACCCCGAGTCCTATTTATGTCGAATTATTTTTCGAGTCTTCTTTAAGAAAAATAATCTTTGGAAACAATTACTGGGTGTTTGGTAGCTAGTATGGAGATGAGTTATTCATATATAAAACCGAAAAGGGCCAAAATTACCCTTCAACTATTGAAAATGAAGCAATTTTACCCTCCGTTTGGAAATGGTATCAAAAATACCTCTACCGTTAATAAAATGGGTCACTTTTGCCCTTCAAAACTAACAGAACTCCATGTCATTTTTTTAGCCACTTTTAACTTATATAATTGCTTACGTGGACTGCCACCATGGAATAAAACATACCTCATCCCTTGATTAGAACCATTATCGTCTTCTCCATTTTTAAAGAACCCTCGAGTCCTTCAATTTCATCCCCACAGCTCCCGTCTTTCTCTTTGTCAAGGAGTAACAAGAGATTCTTTAATCCAAAATTTTATCTCCAAATTCTTTCTTGCTTCCATTAACTAGTCGTAGGTTCATTGCACCTGATGCCTTGCAGAACTTGCAAAACATATCATCAAATTGAAGCATTTTTTCTTTTTCGAGAATAAAATCCAAGCTTTCCAAATTCTGATTCCATTTAGAGGGTAAAAAAAGACTAACATACAGCAATGAACAAATAAAATTGACAAAGCATGAATTATCCATGTATACATGCATTTTCCATTTTCAATTTCACAATTGAAAATGATCCTCAAATTATTTTTCCACTCAAATCCGACATCTTTCACGCAGATTTACATTTTAATATATAATCAATTTCCTTGAATCTCTCTCTTATCAATGAGTTTGGGAAAATTTGGTGCAACAAAGATCCTTATTGTTATATCCCGTATTTTTTAACGTCAGATTATTTGCTGAAGTGGGGCCCACACATCGAGATTTTTTTGAGACATCTGAAAAGTCATATGAATCACATATGTGAAGTTAAACACAACTCAAGAAGGACCCTTGGGCCAAATCAAAGTGGAAGTCTTCCAAATGAATATTTTTAAGAAAACGTTTTCGGGTGATCTGACTTTTAGTGGCAAAAACGATATTATAAGTTTGGAATTTGGAAAAATACCAAGAAATAGAAGTTGTAGATAATTGAATTAGCTTTCCAACCATAGGTCGTGGGTTCCCAGGTGATGTCGGTACAAGGAGATATGAACATTTTAAGGCAGAAAGGTCGAGATGAACAGTGAATTCGGCCCAACCCGACTTCAAATCGGGTCAGGCCCATTTCTATTGTCATTTAATGAAAATTTTCGGTCTTCTCTCCACATTTCAGACCAAAACACACCCATAAACATTTAGAACATTCTAGAGAGAGAAAGGGAGGAGAAACTTAGAGAAAAATCAATTTTGACCAAAATCTAAGCCCCGGATCGCGAAGCTCATGAAGAGAAAAACGTCGTACGTTGCGTTGCCTTCAATTTGAGCTAAATATTGGTCTTGGGGGATGAAATTTTCGTGGTGGAGCTGCTGCTAAGGTATTTATAAGATTCATTTTATTTTATTAAAGTGTTTATTTAGAGTTTTAACGAATTAGAACGGAGAAAACAACATTATAAACTCGTTTGTTGTTTTGTTGATATTTATGGATTAGGGGCTGTTTAAATTGAAATTGATGGACTGGTTTGAATTAATATTTTGGTTGTTATAATCATAGATTATGTGAGGAGAATGAAGGAATTTAATGGTTAGAGTTGGAGTTAAAATTGATGTGGGTTGTTGTAAGGATTATAGAGATAATAATGTGGTTTTCTTGCATATGAGCAGATGATGTGGTGTCGTGTGGCTGCTGTTGTATTTCCCTGAAATTTGCTGAAAATATTGCATGAAATAAGGTATAAGAAGTGTATATGGGCTGCTTGGTGTATTGTAAGTGTTCGTTAGAATTTCGGGCATCGTTATGTTATAGTTGGGGGTTGTTTTGATATTGTTGTTGGTATGGTTGTTGATATTTGAGCCGAGTTAAATCTCGGGGATGTTATATTTATAGGGGAGATGTTGCCCAAATTTTTGTAGACAAGTATTGGTTAAGATTGAAATCTTAAAGCCTTACAATTAACATTTGGTAATTGTGACCAAATTGTAGATTTTAGCGAATTTGAAACTTGATTTTGGAGACGTGTATGAAGCGGAAAAGGTATGTAAGGCTTCACCCTTCTTTCTATGGCATGTCTTAGACGTAATAAGTTGGGTACGAGCCTCGGGGACAATTCTATTCCCTAGAATCCGCACCTAAAGTTTTCCCTTTTTCATTCAGTAGAATTGAACTAGAAAGTGTGCGAAATGTTGGAAAAACCTCCTAAACCCCTAGAACTTGCATAAATGGGACCCTACTACCCTAAAACCCTCACAAGTAACGCCATGACATGTAACATATGCAAATCGGATACGCTACCTCATTCGGCCCGAGGTGGGCCCCATTGCTCTCGGATTTTCCTTATAGTTCTGTTTGACTTACTTTGAGGATCGAATCCAAAGAAAACCTTTGATCCTAATTTCGTTACCAAATGACAAGTACTATAACTACTCTAACGAGAATACTTCTATGACGATAATAATAACGACGATGTTAGAAAAGAGAATATGCACATGACAAATATGACCAGAATGATTCCATGACTAAGATTTTTAAGCTAAGGATTCAATGTGAACTTGAGGGTGATAAACTAGTTCTTGAACCTTATTTCTATTTCCTAGCTGTGACACTATTTCGTAAGGATTCCAAAGCCTATGAGTTGACGTCTATGATGCCCATGATTTCATTCTATGTTTACTTCTAATGCTATTCTCCGTTGGTAGTCTCGCCTTAAAATACTTGTTCCTTTAAGGAGAGACAAAGCGATCACGATTGTTCCATAATGTAATCGGAGTTCACCGAACTTACGTCACTCCGATGGCTACATGATTTT
The DNA here is from genome assembly GCF_019175385.1 of Lycium barbarum. NCBI lineage: Eukaryota > Viridiplantae > Streptophyta > Magnoliopsida > Solanales > Solanaceae > Lycium > Lycium barbarum. Next base: position 6,849,604 of record NC_083347.1, read on the forward strand.
TCTTTGGGCTCTCTTGCATGCCTATATGATATATGTATATAAGTTATGTAAATGTATATAAAATATGTATATGTATATAAGATATGTATATGAACATGGGATGAGGGAGAAGCGATACATGGGGGAATGGGAAGGGAAACATGTTTCATTGCCACCTGGTCAGCTAGTTTATCATCCTGGACGCGGGATGCCCGGACGCGGGATATATGGGCGAGCCGGTATTTCGGCGCTATGTGGGCGAGCCGACATTGCTCGGTGCTATGCTATGACATGACATGCTATGCTATGACCTGATACGCTATGACATGCTATGCTATGATATGCTACGCTATGACATGTTATGCTATGATATGATACGCTATGACACGCTATGATATGACATGATACGCTATGACACGCTATGCTATGACATGATACGCTATGACATAATATACTATCATATGATATGCTACGACATGATATGATACGACACGCTATGAGATGATAGGATATAATATGATAAAACACGACATGATATAAACCTTATTTTCTATGCCTATGAAAAAGGAACGTTTTAAAAAGGGAAAGATAAGCATGCACGGTATCCGGCCTGAAAGGGGCGTTCCTACGTACAGGTCACTTTCTAGCCTCATTATATGTCCTACGACCTCATGATATTGTTAATCGTACTCTATGTTCCTGCTTGTATTATCTTTTATGCCTTACATACTCGGTACACTATTCGTACTGACGTCCCTTCTTGTGGACGCTGCGTTTCATGCCGCGCAGGTCAACAGACAGACGGGTTTAATCCCTAGGAGCTTCACCAGCTGTTCCTTGAGAGTGCTCCAGTTGATCCGGAGCTTCAGCCTATTGGTACTACTTTTGTGTATATAATCGGGCACGACAGAACCCGGCCCTTCCTATGTATATATGCACTTTGTTTAGAGGCTCGTAGACAGGTATGTACAGTTAGATGTGTTGTATTTTGGAATGTTCACGTCGTCGTATAACGTGATAGCAAAGTTTACTAGTCTATGTTTACGATGATGCTACTAATGTTAATGTTCAGTAACGAAAAAAATATATATGGCACAGTTCCTACGGCCCGCTGAGAAGTAAAGGTAAAACGATAGATAAGGGGTGCTCGGTACAAGTATCGGGTACTCGTCACGGCCCCTAGTTAGGTCGTGACACTTATTCTATATGTCTTCCTCGCCATTATAATTGGGTTCTACTTCTTTTGTCACGACCCAACCCCGTGGGTCGCGACTAGTGCCCGAGCTGGACACCCATACACACTCACTTACTAAATCGATATATCAAGGACTTATCCGTATTCAGCATACATTAAGTTATACAGATACTGAAATCAGATGTCGTCTTAAGCGGTCATATATAGCAAAATATCATACAGAAGCCGGCAAGGCTGGCGGAAAACACATCGCCCAAATATATACATTCATACACACACATATGGGTCGTTTCGGCCATCACAGCAAACGTGACCGCTTAAGACACAAATCACAGACATAACCAAACAATAACGACCCATGACCCACATATATGTCTACAGGCCTCTACAAACAACAACAGAAACATATGACGGGACAGGGCCCCGCCGTACCCCAAATAGTCATGTATAAACATGTACAACGAAAGATCTGTACCAAAAGTATGGGCTCCGGATCAAAGGAGCACTCCAAAGTAGCAGAATAGGTATCCTACACTGGCGGGTCACCAGAACAAACGGCTGCACCTGCGGGCATGAAACGCAGCCCCCGAGGAAAGAGGGTCAGTACGAAATAGGTACTGAGTATGTAAAGCATGAAATACACTATCCAAAATCATAGCGGAATTACAAAGTATGGAAAATGAGTAGAAAAAAATCAATGTACCAAGAAGCTCGTTTTAAAACACAAATGATGCATATATAAGAGTCATGCATAGGGCTCAGGAACGTGGTCGCCACTCTGACGCTGGCACCACAACACATCATACTCCAGAAGGTTTCAAATCTCCGTACAATCCCAAACATATCGTATCATCATAACATATCACAACATCATAACACATCATATGCCATAACACATCATAACGCCGTATATAAGCGGTACCCGGCCCTATGGCGAGGGACTCGGGAACCGTAACACATCATACTGCCGAATATGATATAGTGCGCACGATGACAAAACCGGCCCGGGACCCGGCGAACGATATAATAGTAGTATGCACGAGCAGAGTAGTGAGAAACCATATGCACATAAATCAAGACTCGATGGATAGGTATACTTACCGACCCCTGAAGACTCAGAAACAAGTTTCGGGTCAATCTGACTTAATATGAGAAAGTTATGAGCGTTTAAAGTACAGAACGTTCTATAAGCGTTTCAGAAGCCATTTTTGGAAAATCAAAGCCATAATCATGTCAAGTACCTTTCGGATATCGTTATCGATCAAATCAAATAGAGCTTTTGGAATCATATGTACGTATCAAAATATGTCAAAGACTCGATGGGATAATTAAACGTGCTAACATTTGGAAAATCAAACTTTAGTCATATCATTTATTTCTCGAATACCATTCGGAAACATGTTGGCCGAACTTCCGACATTATAGACACTGTCACACCCCATTTTAACCCCGTAGAGTTAAAGTTAGAAGTACGACATATTGGTGATTCCTATTTATTGTTTGTTTGTTTTAAGGAGTCGCCACCTAATTATTTATGGTGAATTAGGACACCTAAAGTTTATTGAAGTTATGTTTAAAGTTAACTCTGTTTAAGGTCTGCGAAACTTAAGATTCTAGGTAAGGATTCAATTAGTCTAAAGGGAAGGTATTAGGCATCCTTTAAGACCCATTAACAATGGTTAACCGACCGGACTTATAATTAATTAGGCTAAGTGTAAATATAATATTATAGAAAAAAAGGAAAGTAATTTTGTAAGTATAGCTAAAGTTACAGATAAGAATGTTGTTTAAAAAAATAGGATTTTGTAGAAGATGATAATTTATATAAAAGCATACTTCTAATGTTATTTTAAAATACGACTTATAAATGTTGTTAAGTTCTTAAATGATAGTATAATAGTATTGTTTAAAAATAATACTTGTAGAAAACACAACAATTTGCGTAGAAGAAGATTTTAAATGTTAGATGAGACTTAAAGATATTGCTAAGACCTTAAATGAAAATATAATAATGTTATTCAAAAACGTGGTTTGCGGAAAATAAGATAATCTACCTATGAATAATAACCTTTTAAAATATGATTTGATAATATGATATTTAGGTGAAGATGACATTATATGAATATGGTGGTGTAAAAATGCCTAGACTTATATTCTTAATAGGATGCAAAGGAGGTGAATTTTATTTCTTACTAACTTATTTAACTAATTCGGCTAAAGATATGCATAGTTGAATGTGTCTTAAGAATAATGTTTATAAAGAATACTCAGATTAATAATTTACATATTAGTGACGTTTTTTGAGATTTCTAAGATAATAAAAAAAATATTATTTCTTTGACTTGAAATATGAATTTGCTATTGAATATCGATTATACTAAAAGCAAATATTATAGATTCTATAAATAATTTTTTTTTTTTTTTAAATGAAACTTCATGGAATTGATTATTATTAGTTTAAACTAACTATCCACTTACTAAAACTAAGCCTAACGATTATTTAAGATTTATCTAAACTAAAAAAAAAAACAAAGAATTAGTTTGCATAACACAAATTTATATGTACAAAAATAAAATAAATGGGGGTAATAAGTATCAAATGGGCCAACCCGTTAGGGACTGCTGGACCCATTTTCGGTTGGGCTTCGCCCCAACAATTTCATATTATTGGGCTGCTGTTGCTGTTCCTGCCTAATGGGCCTTGGCCCAGATTTTTTTGTCTTCTTAATCTGGCTGTGAACAGGGCTGACTCGAGAAGGAGATTCTGTTGGGCTTTAGCCCAACACCGAATGCAGAGAATGACGAGTCCTTGGACTCGCACGTGATGATCATGCATAAAACGAAAGGAAACGATTAGTATATGATCAATAAATCAGATTAAACATGTAAAATATAACTCGAAACGAACCAGTAGATTATGTATATACTGTAGATATTTTGGTATATCTTAGATGTGCACATTTATAAAGATGTATAAGCTAACGTATACCAGTCGTATACATATACACACGAGAAAACAAAGAGAAAAAGGTGCAACAAGGGGTAAATATAACAACTACCATCAAGAGAACTGGGCAGAAGATGGAACGGTTTGTATTCAGAGAAGCAGACGAGAAAGCAACAGTTCGGGGACAGATTTTCTTAGACATGGAGTACATGATCAAATACAGGTCATAATACCAACAAGATAGGATGCTTCAGAGGCCATTATAATTTGAAGAACAAGTATAAGGAAGGTCTTAACTAAGATAACAAATAGGGGAGGATTTCGAACCAACTTCGCAATCAGTGTCTCAAATTATTATTTTTTTTGCAATGGCAGTTAAGTCCAAGAAAGGACTAACTGCAGACTTGGTCATTAAAAGATTTAAGAATGAATCCTCATTACTCTTTGGCCAAAGAGTTTGATTTAGCAGAAATGAGGTAAAAAAATGCTAAACTTCTGGGCAATAATCAACTTAACAGGGCAGACAGTATAGAAGAAACAGGTATGAATATAACAGAAATGCTGCAGCAGCTTAGAAAAAAAAAAAAAGGAACAGGCAAGTTGCAACATGTTTTAAAAAAAAAAGAGGTACAAAATTCACTCAATGATACATGATAGCATATCTAGAACAGGGACAAGTGGTGAACCATAATCAATAATGCAGAGTTTAAGGGATAAAACAGGACACTGACAAAGTTTAGTATTTATGTTTCAGTAGAGATGTCCAAAGTGAGACACGATACTGCAGTATTCTAAAGGAAGAAACTAACTATGCAAAAACTAATGGGGATGGCTATCAATACATGACTCAAGCATTCTAAAAACAAACTCCTCAAGGTACAGATGGGCATACAAACCAGGTTCAATGCTTAGGACTATATAATAATCATATACGAATCGAGTTAAGAAGCACAACCCCATATTATATCACTAAGGGCAGTAATTCAGGTAGACATAGTTGGACATGAAGTTATCAGCCGGGTATTTAAGTTATGTAAAGCATTTCAGGCAGTGTGACAGTTGGAAGGGACAGAGTTATTTTCACCAGTACACGGCTCGACTTTACCATATCCTATTGTCTAAACTACAAGTTGCCCCTGAAAACTCATATATTGTATCCCTAATTGTAATCATAAGTACACAACAGTACTGATTTTACCCCTTTTTTTTTAAAACTGTTGTGCAAACATTCCAGAAGGATTATTTTAACTGACAGTTTCTTGATTACCAGATGAGCACTTCTACTGGACCTTTCACTCTTTTAACAAGTACTTAATTAAAGTGAAACAAAACCTGTCATCAAAGATATTTAGGCGCTGAAGCTGCGACTTTATTGCCCAAACCAGTTCTTACATTAAACAACAAACAAACCAACTCCTATCTAACCCTTACATAACAAAGACAGAAACTGAACCAGATTAGGACCCCAAATTCAAGGGAAAGAATTCGAACATACAACTCAGGATCAACTTGAAGATAGAGAAAGGTTCAAATTTTATAACTGGGAACAATAGTCAATTGTGCTGACCCCTCTTCTAACAGAAGAGAACTATAGGACACCACAATTAAACAATCATACTGGACTCAGTTTCAACAAAGTGTACATACTTGACAAAACAGACACAATATCATTCAGCGCAGATTTGCCTTAATGCTAGTGAGCAAATGTAAACAGATAAGTGGTCTCACTATCATCAAACATCTAGACATAATCCCCAGACTCTACATTACCCCTAAATAATTCAGGCCACAGAGATCCCATCGTGATCTACGACATCATTTAGACTGGTTTTATAGGACTTAAAACATATAAATCTAAAGTTCATAACATACTCTTATACCATAGTTAGCTTTTTAGAGTATTCAAGCGAAAATAACTCCTATGAACATCAAACAGAGGACTTAAGTCATACTCTCGAGTGAAACACTGAATATACTAAATGAACAACAACCATTAAAACAAAAAATGTAACTTCCTATCTTTATGACCTCGAACATACAAAACTTTATCGCAACACCCATCTTGAAACTGGAAACATTTTAAACATGCAATCAAAGAAAAAAAAAACGTCGACACAGATAAGAGTTATATCGAAACTAAAGGGAAAAGAGGAGGGTGGCACCGACCTGCTTTGTGCGCAGTGAACAGGGGCACGGATCTCGAATCGATGTTTGGAGACGACGAATAGAGGGGCCTCGATTAAACCCGGAATTTTTGATTGTATGAAAAATTGGGTGATTTAGTGTAATATCCGGCTAAAGTTCACCGGAAAAGTGTGAATCACGGTCAGAAGATGGTGAGTGTCCCCCTTTTCTCAGTTCATTTCTTTTCTTCTTCTCCCCCTTTGTCAGAACAATTCGTCCTAGATTTATAGGGCTTCGTGTGGTTTGAGAAAGAGCGGAGCGTGGACAGAGAGTGGGGGACAACGACGAGTGGGAGTGGTGTCGGGTGAGTGGAGGCGGAGGAAAGGGGGAAAAGGAAGAAAGAGAGATGAAGAGGCGGAAAGAAGAAGCGGGAATGGAGGAGAAGAAGAAGGCGAAAAAGAAGGAGAAACGGGAGAAAGGGAGATGGAGGCGGAAAGAATAAGAGAAAGAGAGAGAATAGGTTTAGGGGAAGAAGAAAAAAGAATGGGCCGGGTCGGGTATTTTTGTTTTGGGCTGGACCGGGTAGAATTAGGTAATGGGCTGGTAGGCTGATTTATTTCAATGGCTAATGGGTTGGGTATTTAAAATGTGGGGTTGTTTAATTGGGTAGGGGAATAACATTGTATTTGTATTTTAAGCCATTAATTTGGCTGAAAATTGTTGATCCTTCCTCCGCTATTTAATTATTTTTTGGGCTTCTAATTTAATAACTGGAATAATATATATTATGCAAAGATAATAAATAATTCATATATAGAAAAAAAAAATATTTTACAAAGTGTTGTCTTGTAATTAATTTAACGAGTCCAAACCCGAAAAAATAAAATGATGACGAATCATCTAAAATTTGTAGTAAAGTAATGCTCGTAATGTTGAAAAATAAGAGTAGCGAAAATAATAGTAGTGAAGTAAAAATAGAGTAGTGAAAATAAAGTATTTGGCTCGTCAGTAAATTTAGAAGCCCGAGTAAGTAAATTGAAATAAAGGAGGGACAAAATTGGGTGTCAACAGACACGCACTAAAACCATACGAAACAGCTTATGGAAATCAAGAACGTTAGCCATCCTAGTGGCTCTAAGAATAAGAATCTTTCTGAAATCATACATATACATCATATATTTGTTTCGTAAGGATCATGCCAAAGAAGAAAAAGGGTAGGCTTTACATACCTCGCTCGCCTCCTAAGCTAATCCCAACTCAAGTCTCGGGCTCCCCAAGATCTACAATAACGTCATTAATTACCAACGTTAGCTACAAGTACTTAGAAATTCGATTCTAACTAGCACTTGTCTACAGAAATTTCGGCAGCATCTCCCCTGTAAATACAACACCCCCGAGAATTTAACTCGGCCAAATTTATCAACAACCGTACCAACAATCATTTCAACAATACCAACAATCAATTTGAAACATATTCTAACATTAGTAACCCGCACAACATTCAAAACAATCCAACCAAACTCTATTCCACCCGAAACTCTACAAATGCAACAAAAGCTACAACAACACATTTTCTTCTTTCAAATTCATAAACTACAACAACAATTCATACTTTAGCAACTCTGTTCTCATAACTACATAAAACCATATTAAAATCACATTAATTCCTACAACAATCCACAACCAATTTCAATGCCGACTTGAACTATTAGACCTTCATTTGCATCATAAAGTCCACAACAACACAATTAACATACTAAGTAAAATTAATTCATCTCTTCTCCGCCATACAACAACCACACGGCCACAATTCTACACACACACCCACACGGCCACACACAACACACATTATTCCCATGATTTTCATTCATTTCTATATACTACAACATACATAAACCTTCCAAAACATATAAAAGAAGATTAGTCCTTACCTTTTCCTTTAATTTCCCACTTGACTAGAATTTTGGACTTGCAACAAAGAATAGTTTTCTTGCTCCAACAATTATATCACGTTAAAGAGGACCTTTGAATTAGTAGGAATACAAGGAGAATATATTTTTTTGGATCAAGATTGATGGCTTCAATTTTTTTTCTTTCTTTCTTTCTCTTGGCCGAAGCCCTCCTCTCTTTCTCTCAAGTTCTTCTTTTTCTTGAATGTTCTTGAAATGTGATGACAAAATAATAGTGGCCCTCTCTTTTTATTTACTTGGATTTAAATTCCCAAGTGGGCCTTGGCCCATACCTTGGCCGACCACACTTGGGCTTTTTTTTTTCAAGCCCAATTATTTCATGACTAATTTTTGTAATTCATGAAACTATTTCCAAATTTCCAATTTTGCCCTTAGCCTTCCTCAATATTTCCGCATCAATATTTTCATGCACAACTTATGTATTAAATAAGATCAAAATATTGCCTTGTCTCTTACTAGTCACAATTATCTCAAATTATCCGAATGTGCAAAATACGGGATATAACATCTTTACTCTCTTTCTAGAACATTCGTCCTCGAATGTTAAACTAGTCTTATAGGGTCTTTAAGCATTTCGGGGGAGTTTCTTTTTATGGACAACATATATAATTCATTCACCAATCAATATAACCAATTAAGGAATTTAGATTACATGTAGGCATAGGAAACAAGTGAGGATACTTCTTCTTCATTTCTTCTTCAGCTTCCCAGGTCATCTCCTCTCGGTTATTGTTCCGCCATAAGACCTTAACAGAAGGCACATCTTTGTTACGCAGTCTCCTCACCTGACGATCCAGGATGGCCACCGGCTGTTCTTCGTAGGACAGCTCCTCTGTTACCTGCATATCTTCTATGGGAAATATTCTGGAAGGATCGCCAATACATTTGCGGAGCATTGATACATGAAATACCAGATGTACTGCTTCCAGATCGGATGGTAAGTCTAACTCGTAGGCGACCTTGCTTATCTTTCGAACAATCTGATAAGGCCAATATATCTCGGACTGAGCTTTCCTTTTCTACCCAATCTCATAACACCCTTCATAGGTGACACCTTCAGAAATACCCAATCACCAATCTGGAATTCCAAGTGTCGACGTCGATTATCTGCATATGATTTCTGTCGACTCTGGGCTGCTAATAACTGTTCCCGAATGAGTTTCACCTTATCGACTGCTTGCTGGATCATATCTGGACCAATCAATTTAGTTTCACCCACATCAAACCGACCAATCGGAGATCTACATTTTCTACCATATAGGGCTTCATACGGTGCCATCTGGATGCTGGAATGATAACTATTATTATAAGCGAACTCAATAAGCGGCAAATGATCATCCCAGCTACCTCTGAAATCAATAGCACAGGCCCGTAGCATATCATCTAGTGTCTGAATAGTGCGCTCGGCCTGTCCGTCGGACTGGGGATGGAACGCTGTACTAAGACTTACCTGAGTCCCTAATCCTTCCTGAAACGACCTCCAGAAGTTAGTTGTAAACTGTGCACCTCTGTCGGAGATAATAGATGTAGGAACTCCATGGAGTCTTACTATCTCTTTAATATATAACCGGGCATAATCCTCAGCCGAATAGGTGGTCCTGACCGGAAGAAAATGGGCTGATTTTGTCAGCCTATCAACAATAACCCATATAAAATCATACTTCCGAGAAGTGCATGGCAAACCTGTAATGAAATCCATATTAATTATTTCCCATTTCCAAGCTGGAATTTTCATTTCCTGTAACAACCCTCCAGGCTTCTGATGCTCGATCTTAACTTGTTGGCAATTTGGGCACTGAGCAACGAACTCTGCAAGGTCTTTTTTCATACCATCCCACCAATATAAACATCTGAGATCATGGAACATTTTTGTGGATCCGGGATGAACAGAATACCGAGCATAATGTGCCTCTCTCATAATTTGTCGCCGCAGCCCTGCAACGTCAATTACACATAACCTGCCTCTATATAATAATACTCCGTCAAGTGTAATCTCGAACGGAGTCTTCTCCTTATCAAGGGCTGCATCTTTGTACTGTACCAGAATAGGATCCTCGTACTGACGTCGTTTAACTTCTTCCATAATAGATGATTCAGCAACTTCTCGGACAGAAACCCCAATATTTCCAGAATCGGCTAAACGGACTCCAAGACTGGCTAGTTGATGAATTTTACGAACTAATTCTTTCCTTTCTGGCTGCACGTCGATCAAGCTGCCCATAGACTTGCGGCTAAGTGCATCTGCTACAACATTGGCTTTTTCCGGATGATATAAAATGTCAACGTCATAATCTTTCAACAACTCGAGCCATCTTCTTTGCCGCAAATTCAGCTCTTTTTGCTTAAAAATGTACTGAAGGCTTTTATGATCCGTATAAATATCAACATGAACCCCATATAAGTAATGCCGCCATATCTTCAAAGCATGAATTACCGCGGCTAGTTCCAGATCATGAGTAGGATAATTTCTTTCATGTGGTCTGAGCTGCCGGGAGGCATAGGCTATAACTCGACCATGTTGCATTAATACACAACATATCCCAATACCGAAAGCATCACAATAAATGACATACCCGTCTGACCCCTCGGGAAGAGTTAAGACTGGAGCTGTAATTAACTTTTCTTTCAGCAACTGGAAGCTGCGTTCACAAGCATCGGTCCATTGGAACTTTGATGTCTTCTGCGTTAGCTTCGTTAATGGTGCTGCAATTGAAGCAAAATTCTCCACAAATCTCCTGTAATATCCTACTAGCCCCAGAAAACTACGTACCTCAGTCGGCGTCGTAGGCCTAGGCCAATTCTTTACAGCTTCGATCTTCTGTGTATCAACCCGAATACCATCAGCTCCGACAATATGCCCCAAAAATGCCACTGAAGTCAACCAGAAATCACATTTGGAGAACTTAGCATATAATTTCTGTTGCCGGAGCGTCCCGAGTACTGTCCTCAGATGATCTGAATGCTCTTCTTCTGATCGCGAATAAACCAGAATGTCATCAATAAATACAATCACGAACATGTCTAGAAACGGCCTGAATATCCGATTCATCAAATCCATAAACACTGTCGGGGCGTTGGTCAGCCCAAAAGACATTACCCTGAACTCATAATGCCCATATCGGGTCCTGAAAGCAGTCTTTGGAATATCTGCCTCTCGTACCCGCACCTGATGATAGCCCGAACGCAAATCTATCTTCGAAAAATATTTATCACCCTGCAACTGGTCAAATAAATCATCAATCCGGGGAAGGGGATATTTATTCTTTATAGTCACCTTATTCAGCTGTATGTAATCAATGCACATTCGCAGCAACCCGTCTTTCTTCTTTACAAACAATACCGGTGCTCCCCACGATGACGTACTGGGTCTGATGAAGCCTTTTTCTAATAAATCTTTCAGCTGCTCCTTCAATTCCTTCAGTTCTGCAGGTGTCATTCTGTAAAAATAGATATAGGCTGAGAATTTGGCAGCACATCTATCGTGAATTCTATCTCCCGTTCAGGTGGAAGACCTGGAAGCTCGTCCGGAAATACATCTGGAAATTCATTGACAACCGGGACTGACTGGAGAGTAGGTGTCTCCGCCTTAATATCGTGCACACGAACCAGATGATAAATATGCCATTTCTGAATCATCTTCCTAGCCTTGAGGTATGAAATAAACTTACCTCTCGGCGATGCCGTATTTCCTGCCCATTCTATAACTGGTTCCCCTGGAAATTGGAAGCGAACTACCTTTTTCTGGTAGTCAACGTTAGCATAGCAAGAGGCTAACCAATCCATACCCATAATAACATCGAATTCTGTCATATCTAATTCTACCAAATCGGCCTTGGTGCAACGGCCACATATAGTTACAGAACAATCCTTATATACCTGTCTCGCTATAATAAAATCCTCGGTGTAGCTACCTCTAACGGTTCTATCGGTTCAGTTATTATCCCAATTTTACTAGTGACAAGGGGAGAAATATATGATAAGGTAGAACCTGGGTCTATCAATGCATATACAGCTCGAGAGAAGACCAATAATGTACCTGTAACTACATTTGGCGACGCCTCCTGATCCTGTCGGCTAGCCAAGGCATATATGCGGTTCGAGGGACCGCTAGAATCAGAAACTCCGCTACGGCCTCTGCCGCGGCCCGCTGGTGCTGGCATACCCCGCCCCGTAGGGCGCATAGCTACAGAAGTGGAGGATGAATCAGCAGCTGATCCCGTCGGCTGAGCTGCACCACCAGAACCACCCGCCAACGGACAATCTCTCATAATATGGCCTTGGCGGCCACAAGAAAAAACGGCACCCGTAGCTCAATAACACTAACCTGGGTGCGACCTCCCACAATAAGAACATCGAGGCATAGGTGGCCTCGCCTAGCTGGAACCTCTACTCACCTGCGAACCCGACCCAACCCCGTGGGCCGCGACTGGTGCCCGAGCTGGACACCCATACACACTCACTTACCAAATCGATATATCAAGGACTTATCCGTATTCACCATACATTAAGTTATACAGATACTTAAATCAGATGTCATCTTAAGCGGTCATATATAGCAAAATATCATACAGAAGCCGGCAAGGCTGGCGGAAAACACATCGCCCAAATATATACCTCCATACACACACATATGGGCCGTTTCGGCCATCACAGCAAACGGGACCGCTTAAGACACAAATCACAGACATAACCAAACAATAACGACCCATGACCCACATATATGTCTACAGGCCTCTACAAATAACAACAGAAACATATGACGGGACAGGACCCCGCCGTACCCCAAATAGTCATGTAAAGATCTGTACCAAAAGTATGGGCTCCGGATCAAAGGAGCACTCCAAAGTAGCAGAATAGGTATCCTACACTAGCGGGTCACCAGAACGAACGTCTGCACCTGCGGGCATGAAACGCAGCCCCCGAGGAAAGGGGGTCAGTACGAAATAGGTACTGAGTATGTAAAGCATGAAATACACTATCCAAAATCATAGCGGAATTACAAAGTACGGAAAATGAGTAGAAAAAATCAATGTACCAAGAAGCTCATTTTAAAACACAAATGATGCATATATAAGAGTCATGCATAGGGCTCAGGAACGTGGTCGCCACTCCGACGTTGGCGCCACAACACATCATACTCCAGAAGGTTTCAAATCTCCGTACAATCCCAAACATATCGTATCATCATAACATATCACAACATCGTAACACATCATATGCCATAACACATCATAACGCCGTATATAAGCGGTACTCGGCCCTATGGCAAGGGACTCGGAAACCGTAACACATCATACTGCCGAATATGACATAGTGCGCACGATGACAAAACCGGCCCGGGACCCGGCGAACGATATAATAGTAGTATGCACGAGCAGAGTAGTGAGAAATCATATGCACATAAATCAAGACTCGATGGATAGGTATACTTACCGACCCCTGAAGACTCAGAAACAAGTTTCGGGTCAATCCGACTTAGTATGAGAAAGTTATGAGCGTTTGAAGTACAGAACGTTCTATAAACGTTTCAGAAGCCATTTTTGGAAAATCAAAGCCATAATCATGTCAAGTACCTTTCGGATATCGTTATCGATCAAATCAAATAGTGCTTTTGGAATCATATGTACGTATCAAAATATGTCAAAGACTCGATGGGATAATTTAAACGTGCTAACATTTGGAAAATCAAACTTTAGTCATATCATTTATTTCTCGAATACCATTCGGAAACATGTTGGCCGAACTTCCGACATTATAGACACGCACTAAAACCATACGAAACAGCTTATGGAAATCAAGAACGTTAGCCATCCTAGTGGCTCTAAGAATAAGAATCTTTCTGAAATCATACATATACATCATATATTTGTTTCGTAAGGATCATGCCAAAGAAGAAAAAGGGTAGGCTTTACATACCTCGCTCGCCTCCTAAGCTAATCCCAACTCAAGTCTCGGGCTCCCCAAGATCTACAATAACGTTATTAATTACCAAACGTTAGCTACAAGTACTTAGAAATTCGATTCTAACTAGCACTTGTCTACAAAAATTTCGGCAGCATCTCCCCTGTAAATACAACACCCCCGAGAATTTAACTCGGCCAAATTTATCAACAACCGTACCAACAATTATTTCAACAATACCAACAATCAATTTGAAACATATTCTAACATTAGTAACCCGCGCAACATTCAAAACGATCCAACCAAACTCTATTCCACCCGAAACTCTACAAATGCAACAAAAGCTACAACAACACATTTTCTTCTTTCAAATTCATAAACTACAACAACAATTCATACTTTAGCAACTCCGTTCTCATAACTACATAAAACCATATTAAAATCACATTAATTCCTACAACAATCCACAACCAATTTCAATGCCGACTTGAACTATTAGACCTTCATTTGCATCATAAAGTCCACAACAACACAACTAACATACTAAGTAAAATTAATTCATCTCTTCTCCGCCATACAACAACCACACGGCCACAATTCTACACACACACCCACACGGCCACACACAACACACATTATTCCCATGATTTTCATTCATTTCTATATACTACAACATACATAAACCTTCCAAAACATATAAAATAAGATTAGTTCTTACCTTTTCCCTTAATTTCCCACTTGACTAGAATTTTGGACTTGCAACAAAGAGTAGTTTTCTTGCTCCAACAATTATACCACGTTAAAGAGGACCTTTGAATTAGTAGGAATACAAGGAGAATATATTTTTTTGGATCAAGATTGATGGCTTCAATTTTTTTTTCTTTCTTTCTTTCTCTTGGCCGAAGCCCTCCTCTCTTTCTCTCAAGTTCTTCTTTTTCTTGAATGTTCTTGAAATGTGATGACAAAATAATAGTGGCCCTCTCTTTTTATTTACTTGGATTTAAATTCCCAAGTGGGCCTTGGCCCATACCTTGGCCGGCCACACTTGGGCTTATTTTCTTTTCTTTTTTTGTTTTTGTTTTTCAAGCCCAATTATTTCATGACTAATTTTTGTAATTCATGAAACTATTTCCAAATTTTCAATTTTGTCCTTAGCCTTTCTCAATATTTCCGCATCAATATTTTCATGCACAACTTATGTATTAAATAAGATCAAAATATTGTCTTGTCTCTTACTAGTCACAATTATCTCAAATTATCTAAATGTGCAAAATACGGGATATAACATCTTTACTCTCTTTCTAGTTTCTATGAGTTACTTCAGCTGATTCTTCTCGTATCCTCACTTGGGTCTAGAGAATTTACTGGGTTTGTTCAGTCGACATTAGACATCAACCTATTTTTTTTGTTGAATTTGGACTTTGAGGAAGTGGTTAATGGAGATGATTATCAAGAAGAGCTTGAAATCGGCGGAGCTGCGGCAGGGTCGTGGTGCAGGGAGGTTTCCGGTGAGGCTGAAATTCAACCATCGAATGACACAGTGAAGAGTTCTTTAAAGATGTTGGGAAAAAGAATAAGTTCTTTGAAGATGGAGAAGAAGAAAATGAGTGGCTTATGTTTTATTCCATGGTGGCAGTCCACGTAAGCAATTGTATTAGTAAAAAATGGGTAAAAAATGACATGGGGTTCTGTTAGTTTTGAAGGGTAGAAGTGACCCATTTTATTAACGGTAGGGGTATTTTTGATACCATTTTCAAACGGAGGGTAAAATTGCTCCATTTTCAATAGTTAAAGGGTAATTTTGGCCTTTTTCCGTATATAAAATTACACAAGTATTTGGTTTGCAATTTTAAAACCCACATAACTAATACAATAATTATTTATGAGAAAATTTATGTATTATTTTCTGTAGGATAGATGGTGTAATAACTAATCATATATCTATCTATATATAACTAGTGAATATGCCACGCGAAGTCTAAGAAAACATCTGAATTTTCTTGTTAATTTGAAACTTTTTAGGAATATTTTAGAAGTATAAAAAAACAAATATAAAAGGCAAGATATACATATGAGAAAAAAATTATTAAATGATATTAGGAACTTTACATTAGTTATAGTATTATCTTTGTTTAGTAGATATATCTGGTTACAATATGTATATTTTTTTAGAAAAATAATTATTTATTTTCTCTAAATGCTTGCATAAAAATGTCTTGGGTACATACATGATTACTAATTTTTTTTTTTGGATTCGTTACCAATTTTATATCTTTACTTTGTTATTATATCTTTCACTACATAAAATATGTATTAACGGGGAACCAATTCATTACAATCAAACACTACCTCAACCCCATTAAAGAGGGGGGGGGGGGGAATCAAAAAACTACGGCACCTTTTGTGCAAGTGAGTTCTTCATATCAGTGAAGCACGAAAGTTTAAAAATTCACTAATGAACCTAAAACTTTGATGTATAGAACTAAGTATATTCAGTTCAAGGTTAAACCTGTATATGGCAATTCATGATCTTCATCCTTTGAGCTTGAAATTATCCCATCTATTTTATCAACTACTTTCTTCTTCATCTCCTCCATTGCAACATTCAACTCCTCCATATCCATGTCTTTAAGATGAACGGTCGTGTCTCTTCATCTTCATTTGTATCAAACACTGTATCTTTTCCTGTCTTCTCTGTCTCTCTATGAACCACATCTGAGCAGACGTGGCGGCAATGTAGCGAGTCACGACATCGTCAACAGAAGGATGACCGAAGAAGAAGACGTTGCCGCTCCGGCCAAAGAAAACGTTGCAACCGCTTGAACATCGCACCATTGACCAATTCCATGGCTTGCGCAAAATAAAAAGACCTTGTCGACGTTTTGTATAAGGGGTATGCCTTTTAGCTTTATTGTCTATTCTTTCGATTCTAACCTTTGTGTGTACCAAGGTTGGCAAACGGAAACAGCAATAGATATTAACCAATGAAAGACAATGGCTCGTTCTCTTCGACAAAAAGAAACTCTCTTTGCAGCCAATGTATAACAGACCGCTTCGGCGATGCGCTTTAAATGTCATTTGATGCACCGTTTCGGCATGCACCGTTAATTAATGGCATCCTATTGAATTAAGGAATGCATGAGCCGTTTTACAAGCCGTTGCATTTTTTTGTTTTAGAAATTTTAAATGGATGCGTACAGAAAAATGGAAAATTTGAGAAAATAGATAAATAGCAATACTGAGATATGAGAGCGCCATATCACTAGCTTATGTCTCTCTTTTATATATATATAGATAGATAGATATAGATAGAAGATAAATAGATAGATAAGAGAGGCAAAATGTTGTCAGGATGCCAAGTGTAGGCACCATTAAATGCCAAGTGTCAAAATTATTCTAAAAAAAATGCCAATTCAGAAAAGTTTGGACTTTTCAAATTTAACTACAGTTTTGCAGAAGTTTCATGAACGTGTAAAAAGGAAGTTTGAACTTTTAAATGTGAATCTCACAACTTGAACAGCAACATCGAAATTAAAGGGAGTAAAATTTCATGCCAATTCCGTGTTGAAGTTCATAGTCCACATGACCCTACTTGAAGTTGCATTTTGATATTACATTGCATTCTGTACATTGTAACATTGACATTGCGTTATACGTTGTAATGGTCAGCCCACATTGTGTGAACTGGCCCATTTTACTTAGGACAGATTAGTTTGGCCCAGTCTTAATTATTTTGTATCCGGGTCAAGGCCCATTATATATAAGGGTCATTAGGTCCTTCTAGAACACACTTCTCATTCTTTCAGATATTGGGGAATAAAATTCTCTCTCCGTTTCTAGTTTCTCTCTCAATATATGAACTGAAGTTCTTCAATATCTGTTGGAATCTTGCATTTTGACATGGTATTAGAGCGGAGATTCTGGTTCTTCGTGTATTGGGCTACCTAACGGCGTTACCCCGGAGCAATTTCGTTGGGATTTGCGATTTCTAATTCGAACAGTTAGGGTTTCGAATTTTGAGATCGATTTTTCGTTGGGATTTGCGATTTCGAGTTCGAATAGTTAGGGTTTCGAACCTTGAGATCGATCTGTTGGTTCAATCTGTATTTTGTGAGATTTCTTCGGATTTGTGGCTTATACTTTGAGATCGATCCGTTGGTTTACTCTGTATTTTGTGAGAGTTCTTCGGATTTGTGGCTCATACTCCCGTGATTCAGCCCTCTCGTGTATTGTTTTGAAGGATTTCGATGGTAAACTCGCTCCTTACTCAACTATCTTCGATGTAATGATATATGTACTTATTTTGATGTTCGAGTCATGAATATGCAGTTCTTGTTCATCTCTTTAGCTATTGTGAAGATTGTTGACTGTTGTTGACTCGTGTTTTGTTTTGTGTGTCTCCTTTCGACTTCGACTTGTTGTTGCATAATCTTGTTGACGTCTGTATCAATTTGTCACGATGGTAATCCCTAGCAATTCGACTGAAAACACTAGTGCACAAACAGGAGCCACCAATACAACCATAGATTACACCAATCCTATGTATTTGTCTTCTTCCGATATCCCTGGTATAGCCCTTGTGCCAGTTCCCTTCTCTGGCACTGGTTTTGGAGGTTAGAAGAGAAATATGATAGTCTCTCTATATGCTAGAAACAAGTTTGGCTTTGTTGATGGCTCTTGCCCAAGGCCAGCTGAGGGTTCTCCTCTTGTTAGGCAATGGGATAGATGCAACAACTTAGTCGTATCTTGGATGACTAGCTCCTTGACACCAGATATTGCCGAGAGTGTACAATACTCAGACACTGCTGAGAGCATTTGGACCCAATTGTGTGCCAGATATGGGTCTACTAGTGGGACTAAGGTCTTTGAACTTAAAAAAGAACTAGCCTTCACCAACCAAAGGTCCCTTGACATTGCTTCATATTTTAACAAACTTAAGAAATTGTGGGATGAGCTCAAATTTCTGTGTACCAACCACATTAACACTTGCACATGTTCTGCTAAAGCTGGGCTTCAAAAGGAAGATGAGGAAAACAAAGTCTATCAATTTCTCATGGGCCTAAATGATACTTACATTGGGGTTAGAAGCCACCTGCTCATGCTCCAACCTTTTCCTTCCCTTGACACTGCCTATAACATCTTACTTCAGGATGAGAGGCAGAGGCAAGTGACTTCAAATACTCACTTCTCACCAGAGTCATCTTCTTTCCAAGCCTCACTTAACAAGAGAGCACCTTACCCAAATGCACATAGCCCTTATCCAAGTGTCCAGAGTTCTAGGCAAACTTACACTTTCAACTCTGGTAAACCACCTTACAATCCGAGAGTTAACTTTGACCAAGACAAGTCCTCTCTGTTTTGCAAATACTGTAAAAGGTCTGGGCATTTGATGGAGAAGTGCTACAGGCTACATGGTTACCCACCTGACTTCAAATTCACCAACTCCAAGGGAAAGAGAGTTGCTGCCAATGCAGAGGTGACCACTACTGGTTCTGCAACTGCCCAGTCCCCTTCCTCTCCTGGTAGTTTTAATGATCTGGCTTTCATGCTTGCTGGTTTGAGCAAAGAACAGTGTGATCAAATCATGCATCTGATGCAATCAACCCAACTGTCCTCAGATTCTCACTCTAGCCTCCTGGCTTCTGCTCATTTTGCTTGTACAGTTCATCCTATAGATAGTTGTATAGGCAAAGTTTCATATGGTGCATGCATGCTCACTGGGGTGGACAAATGCATTTGGATTATAGATTCTGGAGCCACTGACCACATGACATCCAACTTAGACTTGCTTTTTGATATACAACCTCTAGTCGTTCCCTATTTAGTTAGTCTTCCCAATGGATACAAAGTTAAGGTCACTTCTACAGGATCCATCAAATTCTTTTCTTTTACTCTGCATCATGTTCTATACATACCTAGTTTCTAACACAACCTCATTTCTGTTTCCAAGCTTATATCTCAGTTGGATTGTTTTGTTTTGTTTACCAAACTCTCATGCATTATACAGGCCCCTTCAATGAAGAGGCCACAGGAGATTGGTAAGCTGCAAAATGGTCTGTACAAGCTTGTGCAAGCATCTGGTTCTGTTTCTGCTGCCACTAGTAGTTCTCTTTTCAATATTGTCTCTCAATGTAACTCCTCTTTTCCTATTAGTAGTTCTCTTTTCAATACTGTCTCTCAATGTAACTCCTCTTTTCCTATTCCTTCCAGTTTAAGTCACTCTAACTGTAATATTTCATCTGATGTGAATAAAACTGAGATTTTATGGCATAATCGACTTGGTCATGTACCTTTTGTTAGGATGAAGGACATTACTCATCTCCCCTGTAAACTGTCATCTAAACAACCCTTCATTTGCTCAATCTGCCCTCTAGCTAGACAGTCTAGATTACCATTTCCTAATAGCTCTATTAAAACCACCCATCCTTTCCAACTCATTCACATAGATACCTGGGGTCCCTATAGCACTCCAACATATACTGGTCATAAATACTTCCTGACCATTGTTGATGACTTCACTAGGGCCACCTGGACCCACCTTATGGGTTCCAAGAGTAATGCTTTTCCCTTAATTCAAGCCTTCCTGGCTATGGTCAAGACCCAATTTCATGCTTCTGTTCAGACCATTAGGACTGATAATGCCCTAGAGCTAGGTTCTAGCAATTCAGCCAGTCAGTTCCTTCTTGCCCATGGGATTTTACATCAAACCTCCTGTTCCCACACACCACAGCAAAATGGTGTGGTAGAAAGGAAACATAGACATTTGTTGGAAACCTCTAGGGCCCTATTGTTCCAGTATAAATTGCCTCTAAGGTTCTGGGGAGATTGTGTCCTTACTGCCACATATCTTATCAACAGATTCCCTTCCAAACTCCTCCACAACAAAACTCCTTTTGAACTACTACATGGACAGCCTCCCTCCTACTCTCACTTTAGGACCTTTGGTTGCTTATGCTTCTCCACTATCCCTAAATGCCATAGAGATAAGTTTCAACCTAGAGCTGACCCTTGTGTTTTTATTAGGTACCCCTCTTCCAAAAAGGGTTATAAACTCTACAACTTAGTGACCAAACTAACCTTAATTTCCAGGGATGTCACCTTCCATGAATTTCACTTCTCTTTTGCTTCTCCTTCCTCCACTTTTCATCCTCCCTCTACCCTTTTGCCTCCAGCTCACTGTCCTGATCCACGTGTTCCACCATCTGTTCCTGCTGACCCTGTTCCACCATATGTTCCTCCTGTCCCTCCTTCTAATGCCAACCCTCCTCCTTTAAGGAGATCTAGCAGGCCCGACACTTTACCATCTCACCTTACTGATTTTCAGTGTGATCTTCCTCCTTCCCTTTGTGGCTCTAGTTCCAGTTCACCCTGCACTGGTCCCTCAGATGCTGCTGCTGTCCTGGAACCCCACTCCTATAAACAGGCAGCTTCAGTTCCAGCTTGGCAGTAGGCAATGCAGGCTGAGTTTGAGGCCTTACAGGCCAATAATACTTGGTCCATAGTTCCTTTTCCTGCTGGTAAGAAACCTATTGGTTGCAAGTGGGTTTATAAGATAAAGTACAAAGCTGATGGCTCAGTAGAAAGATATAAAGCCAGGTTGGTCGTTCGGGGTGATACTCAGGTTGAAGGGGTAGATTTCAATGAAACTTTTTCTCCTGTCATTAAATTTACTACTGTCAAGTGCTTGGTTGCTGTAGCTATCAAAAAGGGTTGGCCCCTCTTCCAACTTGATGTCAACAATGCATTTTTGCATGGCGACTTGGATGAGGAAGTTTATATGAAATTGTCCCCTGGTATGACTACTGATTCTCCTCCCAGTGGTTCTGCACCTCTTGTCTGTCATCTTCAAAAGTCTTTATATGGGCTTCGACAGGCCTCTAGACAATGGTATGCCAAACTTTCTGAGGCTCTTCACTCTAGGGGTTATTCTCACTCTCCCAATGATTACTCCCTTTTCATCAAACAATCTCCTTCCTCAATTGTTTTACTTGCTGTCTATGTGGATGATATCATCCTCTCTGGTGATAATTTGGAAGAACTGTCTGCTTTGAAATCATTCTTGGACTCTCAGTTTAAAATTAAGGATTTGGGCACTCTTAACTATTTTCTAGGGATTGCAGTTTGCTATACTGAGTCTGGTTTACTACTGCATCAAAAGAAATTCATCGGAGATCTTCTCCAAGAGTACCATTGTGATATTGCCAGTCCTATTGCCTGTCCCCTTGACTTGTCTATCAAACTGAAGGCTGGTGTGGGTGATGCTCTTGCTTCCCCTGACTCTTATAGGAGCCTCGTGGGAAAACTTAATTTTTTGACACACACAAGGCCTGATTTGTGCTTTGCTGTCCAACATCTGAGTCAATATTTGCAAAAGCCTACTCACATTCATATGAAGGCGGCCCTTCATCTTCTTAGATACCTCAAGGGTACTTCCAATATTGGTGTTTTCTTCTCGAATGATCCTGTTTTTTCTATATCGGCCTATTGTGATAGTGACTGGGCTGCTTGCCCTGACACCCGCAGATCTGTTACTGGGTTTCGTGTCCTGTTGGGTGGCTCTTTGATTTCCTGGAAGGCTAAGAAGCAGCCTGTGGTATCCTTGTCTTCTGTCGAAGCTGAATATAGATCAGTGAGCAAGGTCGTCGCTGAATTGGTCTGGTTGTTGCGTCTACTATCTGATTTTGGTGTGGCTGTTGCTCTGCCTGTCCCTGTTTGCTGTGACAACCAGGCTGCCATTCATATCGCCAAGAATCCTGTTTTCCACGAGCGCACCAAGCATATTGAAGTGGATTGTCATTTTATCTGCACCACACTTGCTGATGGCTTAATTGCGCTGTCTCATGTCTCCACTTCCTCCCAGTTGGCTGATGTATTCACCAAGCCATTGACAGGGCTTACTCATCACTCCATCCTACTCAAGTTGGGTGTTCACAGCCCCTCCAACTTGCGGTGGGGTGTTGAAGTTCATAGTCCACATGACCCTACTTGAAGTTGCATTTTGATATTACATTGCATTCTGTACATTGTAACAATGACATTGCATTATACGTTGTAATGGTCAGCCCACATTGTGTGAACTGGCCCATTTTACTTAGGACAGATTAGTTTGGCCTAGTCTTAATTATTTTGTATTCGGGTCAAGGCCCATTATATATAAGGGTCACTAGGTCCTTCTAGAACACACTTCTTCAGATATTGGGGAATAAAATTCTCTCTCCGTTTCTAGTTTCTCTCTCAATATATGAATTGAAGTTCTTCAATATCTGTTGGAATCTTGCATTTTGACATTCCGGTGTCTCATGAACTTCTTTCCGTCGTTGGTGTATGACTTTATTTTCAATTTTCAGTCTTGCGAATTCGAAAGTGTTACGGAGGAGAATGAAGAGTCGGAGTTTATCACCACGGATCAAAGGTCAGAACAAAGTGAACTACTGAGGTTAGTTATAGCAAATTGATTGAGAATTCTGAAAAGATCAAGATTTCCTTTCCATTTCCCAAATTGATTATTTAATATGATTATTATGTTTTGCCCTCTTTCATCAGTTCCTCAATAAATTGCGGTGGTAACCAAGAGATTTGAGATGCTATTATTATGTTATGCTATTGTTCTATCTCAACACGTCTCTTATAGGTTTGAATAATTCAGGCATCAACTATAATGAAATTGATACTAACTTCCGGAAGTTTGAGACTGTTATATTACTGGCTATATCAAAAGGGCTAAATCTGAGATTGATGGTCGATAGCAGAAGGAGTTATATTAACAAATTGTGTATTTTGTTCTGGATAAATATTTCAAGGCTTAGTTTGTTTTTGTGTTGTTTCAAATCATAATTTCTAATTTGCTAAATCTGAGAAAAAACTCAATTTGCAAGATTAGAATAGTTTCCAACTCTATTCAAATTCAAAATACGGATGTTCATCACTTCTCTTTTTTTCCATTATCTTTTATCTCAAATCATCTATATAATAAATAATCTATATAAAAAATATTTTGCATTGAGGTTAAGCTAATTGGGCGTTAAGAAAAAGCCACTTCACAATTGAGATTTTTTAAAAAAAATAAGAATTAGGACAATATTATAATAATTATCATGAAAATTTTGAATTGATAGCTGAAAGATAATTCATGAACTTTTAGGTTGTCTCTACTGTATTCCAGATGGTTTTTTCCATTAGTTCACATGTAAAATTGCGGCTTTCAATGTCTTTAGTCATAGTTTCTGTTTCTAACTGTTAACACTTTGGTCAGTTGGTTTCTTAACAATCAAGATGTGTTGTTTATGACTAAAAGTTGGTCTTTGAAGATGTTAAGCCTGCTTAGTTTTGGTTTTAGCATAGGTGGTTATCTTTTGGCTAAAAAAGAAAGCATTCTGTCCAGTTAGATTTTTGAACTAACCTTGCTGCACATTTTTGGTCGAATATCCAAAAATTTATTACAATTTGATGATCATTTGGATGGATAATTAGTTTAGCAAGGAAAGAGTTGATACTGTTGGTGTAGGAAAGGGTCGGAAAGTGAAGGGGATATGGAGCTGGAAGAGGATTTTTTTGGACTAACATTGCTGCATATTTTTTGTGGTTGATATGAGACTTCTGTTGCAATTTAATGGTCATTAGGATGGGATAATTAGTTTAATGGGGTAATCATATTCAAGTTCCAGCCCATCTTAGTATAGTCCATTTTGAGAATGAAAGTTTTGTTCTTTTTTATTGACTGGTGTAACTGTTTTATTTGAATGTATGAAGAGAATTTTGTTTATAGACTTAAATTGTTTGAGACTGTTGTTTTTAGTGCATTTTGAGAGGATCATTTGATTGAATGAACTATATCAGGTTTGTAATGAAGTTGTAGTTGTGTTATGTCCACTTGAAGATGAAGTTATATTCTTTTTACTGACTGGTGTAACAGTTTATTTGAATGTACGAGCGAATTTTGTTTATAGACTTAAAGCAGTTGCATTGCTAATTCTTTATCGATATTCCTGTTATTTGAAGCTGAAAAATATAAACTTTTGAATTAGGGGATATGTTACACACCCTTTAAACTGTATTGAACCAAGGGCGTGATCGGTATGTGTATTCGTGGAATTGTTCAAGATACGTCGCAAGAACCCGTATATGTCACGTCCCAAAATACCCGCTAGACGTGATTGACACCCAGCAAACACCACCCGCCAGGCGAACCATATATCATACTCTTAATCATTTACAAAAGCACTAAAAGAAAATAAGTGCAGGTCCAACAACGTTATTAATGATAAAAATGCGAAATAGTCGCCAACCAAATCCCTAATCGATTTATGAAAATCAATCAACGCTAAGATAAA
Organism: Lycium barbarum; assembly: GCF_019175385.1. Lineage (NCBI taxonomy): Eukaryota > Viridiplantae > Streptophyta > Magnoliopsida > Solanales > Solanaceae > Lycium > Lycium barbarum. The sequence goes on from NC_083347.1 coordinate 6,875,050, forward strand.
AAGAATCTCTAGCCCATATCACACGCTAAGACCATGGAGCATCTAACAGAGTTACATGAGTTTGACTGTCGGGCATGTAAACCCAAAATAAAATAAATAACTAGAAATAAATTAGATAAAGCTGAAATGGCTGCCTCCACGAACAATGCGGTGGCTCACCTCAGCAACAGAATCCACTCACGAAGTCTTCAATTACCAGCTTCGTTCTCAACGACAGTATCTGCATGGACATGCAGGTAAGGAGTGAGTTATACATAAATATAACCCAGTAAGATCCTCAACCCGCCACTTCAAATACCCCTGGAACAAGTGTTAGAAAATACAAACACACAACAAGCACAAAAATATTATGCACATCAATATATCATTATATAATAGCAAACAAGGTCCAAATTACTGTTTATCAAATATATTATATATCTCAACACAATTTACACTACAACCATCATAAGTGGCAGTTAAAGAATTAATCAACACCATGAATCCACGGCAACATACACAATGTGCCAAATATGTCAGGAAGCATACACAATGTCACAACCCAGCTAGGGACCGTGACGGGTACCCGGGGCTAGCCACCGAGCACCACTCGCTCTAATACTCATCTTACTCATTTAATGCTCTTTTACCAATTTTATACACGAATTGTAGGAAAATTATATTTTATATAGAAACATAAATACTTATACCACTTTTGCCTCTCGGCCACCAAAATAATATATACATAATAATAACATCTTGTGAGACCATCTGACCCACACTGCGTATCTACGAGCCTCTACTGACATACTAAACATATAGACGGAACAAGACTCCGTTGTGCCCAAAATATGCATATATACCAAAAGAAGGATCATAAGCACCTCCGAACAATGGAGTGCTCTCAATCAGCTGACAGCTACTAAGAATCTGGATCAAGCTCACCTCCTTGTCTACCTGTGGGCATGAACACAGCGTCCGAAGAAAACGGACGTCAGTACGAATATTGTACTGAGTATGAGAGGCATAAACAATAACAATATATCAATGAAATAGGAAGGCATCAATGAAATAAGGAAGCATCAAGAAAGAGCAATCTATACTGGCTGTCAAATATAAATGAAATAATGCATGCTGACTTACTCATAATCATTATCATGTCATGTATGTATACATATATAAGCTGCCCGTCCATATAGGTACGGTGTGATAATGTATAAGTTTCCCGTCCATGTAGGAGCGGTGTAATAATCATAGCCTGCGTCTAGGCCTCCCGCGTCCGGGGTATAAGCTGCCCACTATAGTGGTGTGCACATCTACGTGCCTGCCCGACCAACTATAGCGCGGCGCGGTGTGAGAAAATACATACATATATATATAAAGCATGCACAAGAGCCCAATAAAAATCCATAACTATATCGGAGTGACGTAAGGTCGGTGGCTTCCGACGTCATTATGGAACATTCATTGACATCCTGCCTCACCTTGAAGGAATTAGCATATAAGGTGAGTGTAAGCAATAAATAGCATCATTAAAATCATAGGATCATCACAACATGAGTATTGGGATTTCTATACTTTACTCATTACCTTGTGTGGCTAATTATGGACATAGACTCATATTTTCCGGAACTTAAGGGAACTCATGGATAAAAGAGAGTCAAGCTATAAGATTCATGCCATAGAAAGAAAGGACTAGCCTCACATACCTTGAACTCTATCTAATGTCCAACGTCTACTTCTCGAGCTCGTAGGTCTAAAATCAAGATAACATAGGCCACAGTTAGATTATTCACATCACTTACTAACCAATCCAAGTACGAATGAAACTTAACAAAATTCGGGCAGCATTTCCCCTGTAAACTTAACAATCCTCGAAATTCCAACTTAGCCAAACATCAATAAAAATACTAGCAACAACAATACCAACAATTTCATATCAAATTAGAATTTAATCCATTCTTAAATCGCTTCCAAAACAGCCCAATATACATTCGTATACCAATGCTTGTATACACTTCTTTATTTTCGTATATCCATAATATAACAATAAACACAACAACAACAACAACTACAACCCATCTCACGATATTCCAGCACACCAAACAATTTATGACAACCACCAAACAGTCCACATGGTAATAATAACAATTTATCCGATTTTTCGCAATTAATTTTGTAGTTCCCGTCTCTCAATTTAACTATAGCCTGGATGAATTTAAATATATCTAGTAGAGGAGAATTCTTACCTTATATTCCAAGAATAATCTTCTTCCACCTTACTTCACTACGAAGAAAGCCCGGATTCAACAACACGATAAGACGGAATAACGAGATCGAAGCAGTGAGCAAAATTCGAATATTGTTCTTGAGAAAAAAAAAATTGCATTTTTCTTCCGTAAAATACCAAGTCACGTTGGTGCTCTATCAATTCAAAACTGCGTTGTTTCCATATAAATGGAAGTCACGTTGTTGCTTCCTTGCATATTGAAACAACAAAATAAATAGCTAGAGAGAAAATAATGATGTGGTACGTTTGTTATTATGGCAAAATGGGAAAGATTTAAGTTTGAATGCTTAAAAAGAGAAAGGGATTCAGCATCCTTTGTTTTGTACGTGTCATTATGCACTTTAATGTGCATGACTCATCACTCCCATCTGCATATTTTAATGCCACCTTTTTTTTTTCATGATGTCGTGGGGTCCAGCCCCATTCTTGCTTACTAATTGTAATTGTCCCGTCCACCCACCAAATAATATATAGTACAGCCATGCATTGCTTTATATTTGGTTTTTTTTTTTTCATGGCCCACATGAACTCATCAATCTTTACACTTGTCCACTTTGTTTCTAAATTGCCTCACTTTGTTTCCCACGATAATTGTGCACCCGTAATATTTATTCAATTCACCTTTATAACAATTATTTTTAATACACTTTATATACTCATTATCATAATTATGTGATATAACACTAGTCTATAGTTCATTTTGGTACACATAAAATATTATTTTCAGTCATCGTCGTCACACTTTTCCTTCTTAAATCATCTCGGGACTCCATTTCTCGTATACACCGAATTCTTTTATTTTCATGTTTGACTATGACCAAAACTTACAGTCGGTACAATTTGCTCATGCTGGACGATTCGATTTCCTAGTCCAAAAATACAGGATATTATAGCTTGGACTGCATTTCATTTAAATAAATTTCGAACCTCGACGAAACTTATTTTCGTAGCTTTGTTTAACTTCTAATATTTATAACACATTTGTCCCATCAATACCGCCTATAAGGTTGAGGGATAACCTCGCTTCCGTTACTAATGTCATTTAACTCGCACGCTTTCCAACGCACGAAAATACGAGATGTAACACACAATGCTAAGGGAAGCATACACAATGCCCCAGTATCATCAAGAAGCATACACAATGCTAAGGGAAGCATACACAATGCCCCAATATCATCAAGAAGCATACATAATGCTAAGGGAAGCATACACAATGCCGCAATATCATGGCTCACAGCCGTATCACCTCACAAAATAATTTATAGAGAGAATTTTAGGGTATTAGAAAATAAAGTATATGCAACTGGCCTTAAGGACCACCGATTCTGTCAAGCACACGCTCGTCCCAACACATGGACCAGGCAGACAAAACATATTTTAAAAACGGGTTTTGAAAAGCAAGTACCCAAAGCTTAAAGTCTCACTTACCTAAAATTCACAATTCAAGCACACTTTCCAATAAATCAAAACTGCGTTCTCGGGTCTCCGGATTGCCTCAAACTACATAAAAATGGATTTAGAATGGTCAAAACCCTTAGTGTAAACCACTTCTATATTTTTAGAGGCTTAAACGGTTAAAGTCAAATTTTAAAGGACGAAAACGCCCTCTGGTCAATGTGTTCAAAACCCGACAAGACATCAGTTTTCAGGAAGGCCTTAACGAGAGGATTCCAACGATATATAGAAGTTTAAAATCCGACACTATTTGTCCTTCCAAATCAATGATTTAGGTTGAAGAACCCTAGGACTGAACTTTCTCAATTTCTCAAAATATCCCCATAATTATGTAATAAACTTAAATAAAGGACTAGAGTAATTACCTTGATGATTTGGGGTGAAAGTTCTTATTTTTTTCCTCTCCTTTCTTCTCTTTTTCTCCCTCTCTTTTCTTTTTTTTTTCCTGTTGGTTTTCTCTCCCTCTGTTTGCTCGTCCTTTTTTTTTTTTGGTTCCTTCAGATTGTAGTGTTTCACGTTAGCCATCAGACTTTTTAAAGTCTTTTTTTTTTCTTTTCCTTTTCCTTTTTGGGCTTGGCTACATTCCTTCTTTTCTAGTTTTTTTCTTTTTATTTCCTTCTTTTATTTAAATTACCAACTAAGCCTTAAAAAAATATATGGGTTATTACATTCTCTGCCACTTAAAATGACGTTCGTCCTCGAACGGGTCTAATTCATACCTATCGCGTCAAATAAATGAGGATATTTATCTCGCATATCCGCCTCGGACTCCCAAGTAGCCTCCTCGGTTAGGTGATTATGCCATAACACTTTGACTGAAGCTACCTTCTTCAACCTCAATTGTCGTACTTGCCTATCAAGAATAGATATGGGACCCTCCTCATAAGTCAAATTCTCATCGAGCTCCACATCCTCTGGTTGAATCTTATGGCTACCATCACCAACATATCGTCTTAGCATAGACACGTGAAATACAGGATGAACAGCAGACAATCTCGGAGGTAAAGCAAGTCTATATGCCACCAACCCAATTCGATCCAAAATCTCATAAGGACCAATGTACCTAGGACTTAACTTACCTTTCCGATCGAATCTCATAACTCCTTTCATAGGAGATACTTTTAGAAAGACTTTTCCCCCCTTCATGAACTCCATATCACATACTTTCTTATCTGCATAGGACTTTTGTCTACCCTATGCTATCTGAAATCGTTCCCGCATTCAATGCAACCTTCTTCAAGGCTTGCTAATCAAAATCTAGACCCAACTACTCTGATTTAGAGTATTCAATCAACCAGATAGAGTAAGACTCCAGCATTCGTATAAAACCTAAAATGGCAAGATTTGCATAATGAGTTAGAAAAAAAATATCGATCTACCCTTGTCTATGACTTACGCCTTGTCTGGCATAAGTCCTGTAGGAATTCGGTTGTCCCGCGTATCTTCATTTCCACAGAACTTATGCCGGACAAGACAAATTTTCTATAAACTTATGCTGAATAACTTCATTTCTACAAAACTTATGTCGAATAAGACAAAGTTTCTATTGCGAATTCTTTGTTTCGACTCTGCTCACACCCAGAATCTCTGATTTCGTAGAACATCGAATAAGGGTTTGGCCCATAAATTTTAATTAAATGAGAAGTAAGGGAAAAAGAATTAAAGACCAGCTACTTGAGGAGCAAAAATTAAAGACAAGTCCGGATGAAGGTCAATCTGAGCAAAAAAAATGAATCTAATCTGCATTTTCAGCAAAATACTTCTGCTAGTTGTTTCAGCCGTCAATGGAACACATTCGAAGAAACCAAAAATGAACTCCTCGATATTGATTATTGAAATAAGGCCAAAGTCATAGATGGACCCCTGAACTTGTCCTGATTTTTCATTTAGACCCCTTAACTGAAACGTTGACCATCTAGACCCTCGAACATAAGATAAAATGTGTCATTTGAACCCCTCGTGCCAGCTGGGCACACGCGTGCAGTGCACTGCTTTAAACAGAGCGTGAGTTACCAAATTTTTTCTTTTTTAAAATTTTTAATCATTAAAAATTAATTTTAACAAAAACTCTATTTTAAAATCTATTTAAATAATTAAAAAAATTGAAAAACCCAACCCATCCTCTCTGATAGCCCACTTCGCCGCCGCCACTGCCTCCGCCATCGCCACTGCCGCCGCTACTCCACTTCCAAATCTATTTAAATAAATCTCCGACAAAAAACGACACCATTTTTTAAATTATTTAAATAGATTTTGAAGCGGCGGAGGCATCAGCGACAGTGGCGGCGGTGAAGTGGGCTATCGGAGAGGATGGGTTGGATTTTTCAGATTTTTTAAAATTATTTAAATAGATTTTAAAATTAATTTTTCTTAAATTAATTTTTTTTGTTGACATGGCTTACATGTCACTGGTCTATTTTTCCATGTCACTGGTCTGTTTTTTCATGTCACTGCAAGTGGACTGCACGCGTGTGCCTAGCTGGCACGAGGGGTTCAAATGGCCCACTTTATCTTATGTTCGAGGGTCCAGATGGTCAACGTTTCAGTTAAGGGATCTAAATGAAAAATCAGAACAAGTTCAGGGATCCATCTATGACTTTGACCTTGAAGTAATTCTTTGGGCCTTTTGAGAGGTAACCCAATGGGATGCATCTATTAATGGATAGTAAATTGCAAGTAGTACTCCAAGCAGGGCGAATTTAAAAGTTAAAGTTTATGAACTATTACAGTAAAATTAAATTAATATTTTAATAATAATTGAGTTCATTTTCAATTTTTATGAAAAATTTAATAAATTTCTAAATATGTATACAAGGTATGAAGGAAGATTATTAAATTCATGTGAACATCATACCTTTAAATTCGGCCCCTTGAAAAGAGACCAATCACATCATAATATGATAAAGCCGCTCCTTATGGTCTAAAATATAGACATTCCCAAATTCAATTTTTATAATGATAGTATTGTATTAGTTTGGCGCACTCAACTATTTCACGGGGATACTGATTAATTATCTTTCACCGTCACAAATATATGGTAATCTGTACACCAAAATTTATCCAGATAATAAAAGTTATTTCTAACAATTTTGGCCTCCAATTACATTTAAATCTACAAATTGGTGATTCTCTTCCATTCCATTGATTGGTAATCAGCTGCGCTCTTAAAATATTGCAGGAAGCAAAGTCATGTCATGTGATGCTATGGCGTTGAATGAGTGGACAAAGTGGGAGGCTACGTGATGATATTTAATTCTTCATCTAAGCCGCGATCCCAAAGTGTCACTGTAATAATTAATACTCTTTATTATGAAATGATTTACAGTCACATAAATATTAAAGATTTATTTTTAATTATAAATTTAAAAAAAATTCATACTTTTTTAAATATCATGTTCAATCAAATGAGTTCACATAAATTAAAACGAAGGAAGTACTGCTTATTTGCACGTTGATTGAAGCCGGCAGGACTAATAATTCAAAAACTAAGATCGATACTTAAATAACCGGCAGATTGTTTTCCTGGTAAATGACGCCGCGTGGACAAGTTCGTTTTGTTTAATTCTTTCTATTATATATATATATATATAGTCGATCATATATGGAATAATTACTTGATGTAGCTTTCTATAAGATCTATTTATTAATAATAATTACTCTTTTAGTTATTTATATTTAATAATTAGTTTACTTTTCTAATTTATCATTCATAGCTATATCAGTAACTATGGACATACATGATTAAACAAATCCCTTAATAATTGGCATTACCTATTATTAAAATTGATTCCACAATTTTAGCTTCCCTTTCTTTTTTCAACCATGATACTTCTTCTCCCTTCCCTTTTCTTCTTCAACCATGTTCCATTTCCTTTTTCCACTAAATCCTAAACCCCAACTTATTCTCAACAACTATCATTATTAACTTCTTCTCAACAACTATCATTATTAACTTCTCCTTTTCAACTAAACCCTAAAACCTTAATTATTGTTATTTTCATTAATTAATATGTATGTAATTTGTGTATTTGAACCAGTGATGCATATATTTGCATATTTTTGTGTATTTGAACCAGTGATTAACTGTTTATCGAATACACATACATTCAATTTTGTATATGAATGTTTTATGTACTGGTGTATTTGAAACAGTGACGAATTTTGTTGTATGTATTTGTGTATTTGAAATAACGATTGTATTTGTATATTTGAACCAGTAATGCATATGTTCGCATGTTTTTGTGTATTTGAAACAATGAGTGACGTATTTTGTTTGTATGTATTTGTGTATTTGAAATAGTGACAAACTGCAAATCAAATACATTATCATTTAATTTCGTTTATGAATGTTTGAATGTATTTGTGTATTTGAATTTTTCAATAAAAACTTAAATACAATTGTTTTTTTTAAAGTGTTTTAAAGTTACAAATCATGTATTTTTTGAATTACCGGTTGAAATGATCGTAGTCTCTGTTTTTGTGTTTCCTTCTTTATTAATGTTTTTGAATTTTAAATTTAGTTACAAAAAGAAGGGAAGAGAGAAGAAAAATCATGGTTGAAGAAAGAAATGGAAGCTAAAATTATGGAACAAAATTTACCTTACCAAAAGAAGGGAAGAGAGAAAGATATTAAAAAAAGACATTATTCTGTCTATTAATAAACACCACCGTTAATGCCTAAATTTAAGGGATATGGTTATTATTTACAGATTAGTAATGTATTTGAAGACCTTCAAATACACGCATCTAAATATATAAATTAATGAAATGGTAGCTACATATCGTAATATTGAAAAGGGTAGCTACTAATAGTAAAAACTTATAATAAGATAGTTATACCTGTACGTTTACCATCTTATATTCGTTTGTTTCATGTGCAGTAGGTAAACTTGTCAAAGTTCAATTTTTTGTTGCGTTTGAGATTTTAATTCCTTGCATTGTTTGGTCGGTATAATTATAGGATCTTGTCATTTTTCTTCTTTTTAAAAAAATACAAATTCAAGTCTATATATCATGTTACTAATTAGAACAATGGACTAGATTCTTGGCCTTCATTGCAACTTATGTATAACTCAATTTTTATTTCATAATTATCGCATTATATCATGAAACATGCATGTATTATCTAATCCACTTCGCCTCCAAACATGACGTGGTAATCTAGTGGCAGTTAATTCAAAATTTGAGACCGATAACCAACCTTCTCTTCCTTTTTCATCTTCTTAAGACCGCTTGGTTTGAAATCAGGATATTTCAAGATTAAAATTTTGAATTAAAATTAAGTCTATAATCTGAATAATTTACACCTTCTATATAGGATAAGTGATCCAGATTATAACTTTGATTTTAGTATCGATTTTAGCTAAAATAAAAAACAATAACATATTCAGTGTAATTCCACAAGTGGGTCTGGGGAGGATAGACAGAACGCAAACCTTTACCCTACGTTGGGAGGTAGAGATGTTGTTTCTGATAGATCCTTGACTCAAAAAAAGCATATCAAAGTAGGTTAGAAAAAAAAATAACGAAAATAGAGAAATCATGACAAGATACTATGGAAAGCAAGACAAAGCATGTTGAAAAATGGATGATCCAACCAAATATAGAATAAATTAAATTTCAGAATTTAAATCGGCATAATCCACCTAATTCTTTGAACCAGACGGTCCCTAGTTCTCATTCAACCTCTATAGGTTTTCTTCGCAGCCTCCTTCCTTTTTATCTCTAGGCAATCTTTATTTTTTCTTTTTTCAGAAAAGTTAACTTCTAGAAGTATTGAAGAATTTCAGCACTAACATTTTCAGACTAGTTGCTTTAGGAATAAAAATGCATTCAGCTACATATTGAACTCGTATGTGGTATGTGACCCACTTTTTAAACAGGATAATATATACGTATGTTCTACTAGGTTTTCCTTTTTATCTCTATGTTAACTGTGTGGAAAAAGAAAATACATATTTTTTCTTCGTTCTGTTTTTCCGAAATTTATAAGTATTTTTTTTCTATTTTCCGTTATAAGAAGATGATATCCGTTGACTGATTGATACATAAAATGGCCAAATGTCGGCAAGGGATGTGTAATGTTTTGTCTAGTCCAAGTAACTGGAATGTTCTACGTCGACAATTTTTTTAAAGTCAAGAGTGAAGGTTATATTTCAAGAAAATGATGGATTTGTTATAAACAGCTTGTAGCTATTGTCCGCTTTGGAGCCCCTCACGGATTTAAAACGCGTCTACAAGTAAAGGCTTCAGGCCCTGCTTATAAGCACGCACACAATCCCGTGTGCGAGCGATGTGGGAACTTCAAGTTCACAACACACCCTCCCATCGCGAGCATCGTGTTGATAACGTGTTATAAACAGCTTGTAGATATTGTCCGCTTTGGAGCCCCTCACGGATTTAAAACGCGTCTACAAGTAAAGGCTTCAGGCCCTGCTTATAAACACGCACACAATCCCGTGTGCGAGCGATGTGGGAACTTCAAGTTCACAACAGGATTCAAAATTTTAAATTTGTTTTTCACAAATTTGACTTTTTAAGACCTTAATGAAGTCGAAAATGTGCTGAGAAGCTGCTTGTCACGCGCGCGCTAATAAGTCCTCTTTTTTTATATTTTTTAAAAGGTTAACATGCTAATAAATCTTCAATAAAACTGCAAATATTTTACACATTCTTAATTTTTACAAACAAAAAAAATCCAGATTATCTTCAATTAAATGCTCTAAATTTGACCTTCAGTTTAGAATATCTTTTACCAAAATAACAATTTAACAAAGCATTGGAGTCCAAATGTGACAAGGAAGAAAATTGTCCGAATAGGGAGGTGCCAGTGTGCCACTTCGCCATCCACTGTAGCTTTGGCATTTCCCCTAACTTCTTTTTATGGCAGAGATATCAACAGAGGTCATAGTAAAATGGTAAAATATATTTTCAAATTATAATTAGAGGTTTCAAATTCGAAACTTGAATACAAAATTGTTTTTGATAGAGAACATTTTATCTTTCCAAACATGACTTCCCAATGCGGAACAAACATCCAAAGCGATTGTTGGACATCCAGACGGATCCAAAATTTTAATTATATGAGTTATGAATTCTAATGCAGAACTACTTACTGAGTTCGAGATAGAACATTTATATACATAATAAAAAAAATTTGACGCAAATACAGGAGTTGAACTAAATTTATTGAGTTATATCGAACTTATAAGAATAATATAATTCGCTCTAATAAATATCATAGCTGGAATCTTCTAGTTCTTTGTAATATTTGACCCAAAATCAATCGATCCAACCTTCATGAGCATGTTAAAGAGAATTCCAACAAACTTCGAATGGACTAAACCTATGTATATAACAAGATACAAATAACTTGTAGTTAGTGGTAAAAGGTTGTTTAAAATTTAACATAGCTAATTTTCTGCAAAATTTATTTCAATCAAGCGTATATGATATTAATAATGACCGAGGTTGAGGACTCGATGAATTAGGGTGACGGGTGGCCCCATTTCGCCACCCAACTCCAGGGAAATACGTGTGAAGACAGAAAAATTTATGTTTAAATTATGTGACGCTTTTTAAATTTGAATATTTAAACGTTGATGAAAATTTATGCTCTCTCTGGCCTAATCTCTAGCATACTATTCGCTTTTTGAGATTCAAATTTTGATGAAATTTTGTGCTCTCTGTTCTCGCTTCAGTGGTATAATTAATGTACCATCTGTTCTCGCGCAATTATCTGAATTAACGGCCGAATATTGTAGTTTGACCGATGGGGTATTATCCCTTCGCTAGTGTTTAGCTAAAAAACTAATTTTGGTGACGGAAAACTTTTTGGTCGTGGCAAGTAGAGTTGTCGAAATGGGTTGGCCCAGCCCAGCCCTAAAGGGCTAAAGAATTAAATGGGCTAGGACGGACTAACCCTTTTAATTGAAGGGCATGTAAATTGGCAACCCAACCCATCCCTAAGCGAGCTGCGGGCTAGGACGGGTCAGCCCTTTAAGTTTTTTCGTCTTCCGAAATAACATTTTCTAAGTGAATTTTGGTACAATTTGAACGTGAAACTTTTGCAAAATAGAATCTTCTACCGCCCATTCTTGCGCAAATCCATATCATAAAAGAAAAAATTCAATAGAACAAATATAAATTATTATTTTTAATCACTGATTCAGATCACATTCAAAAGAACTCAGATCACATTCAAAAGAAATTAAACATAATATAAATTCTAAGACTAAAAAGTATTACTCCAGTTTCTAATTACTTACTTAGTAGTAAGTACATTCTTTTTTCTCATTACTTTTTATCTTTTTGTTTAATTTACTTATATTTTTAAAAAATTAATTAATTTATTATTCTTTTCTGGCCTCAAGGGCTGACCTCAGCCCAACCCTTGAGGCCGGCGGGCTAAGAGAGGCTGGGCTTTTGAGCCTCACTTCTACATGAGCCAAAGAAATCTTAGCCCAACCCTACATAAATAAAGGGTTGGGTTGGACCGGCCTCGCGGACCAAGCCCATATTGACAGCTCTAGTGGCAAGTATACTTATAACGACCAGATTCATCTCCCTTCATTAAGATGTGGTCGTTGAAGATCAAATTTCTTGGACTATATTGCTCCTAATATTTTTGTCTCCGTCAAAATTTAAACCTAAGGCTTCATGATTCTCCTTCCACTTCATTTACCTACGCTATTAGAAAATTGCAGGAAGCAAAAGTCAAGAGGCAGATTCATGATTCAAATTTTATGGGTTCAGCCTTTAATGATTTTAGTATTGAACTAATTATACTTTTAAATTAAAGTTATTAATTCATACATATTATTGGTGTAACTTTCATGAATTTTTTCACATAAAATTATTTTTTGCATAAAAAGTACCGCATTCAGATAAACCCGATGCTGCTACTATGTGCATCCACCTGTGCATGTCACATGACTAGCAACAGACCCATCTTGAATCCCGTAATTTAGGAAAAAAATCCTATATACATATATTTATATATCTTAAAAAACTATCATATATTTTAAAAGGACCCCTCAGACATAATTGCTAAAGTAATTCAGTTGGTAGGAGTGTCTCTGCGTTGATGCTCACTGGTCGTGACCCCGAATCTCAGCTCCTACAAGTGTGTTTTTTTAAAAAACATTTATGCAGTAAATTGTTGTACAAACATGAGTTTAATGCAGATTTTTTTTAAAAATCTTTTTATTATTTAGTCCCCCTCCCATTTTACTTTTTCATTAAATCCATCCCCCCAAAAATCCCCAAATTCCAAAAGATCTTTTCCCATTTCTCACTTATTTTTTCCCAACGTAATAAGCAAAAATAAACTTTTTTGGCTCTCTACATTCTCAAACCCTTCTTCCATTATCAAGTTTCTTACAAATCACTAAGTTAGGAACATCACCTATAGTTGAATTTATTGTCGATAATCATTAATTTATGTGGCAATCGAATTCGAGCCAATGATTGGGCTTCTCTTACGGTAAAACTCTCCCTTCTTTTTTAGTGATTAATATAGATTACTTATTATATAAGCATATAATAGTATTTAATTACTAGGGATTGAGGAATACATAACTTTATAGATTTAATTTAATTAAAAATTGTATTATCTTATACTAAGCCCTAAAATCTTATCATATTCTTAAATTTGGGATTTTATACAATCAACTTTAAGGTTTTGAAAATTCAGGTTTGTTTTTATTTTTCAAATGAAAATGCGTCGAGTTCAAGTATGAGTTGATGGTGTACTTTTGTTATATTAGTACCAAATTAATTATATTTGATAATATTGAATTTTTTTTTACTTTACTATTATAATTAATAAATTTTTTTAGAGTCGCACGCCTAACTTTATCATTAATAATTAGCGTACTAAAAATAATAGTGTTCCTATTATACTCAAATCTTGAGTTCGCTTCTGCACTTGACTCATGTGATGCTATCGCGTTCAATGGGGTGGGCAAAATGGGAGGCAACATGAAGATGATATTTAATTTCTTTTTCTGAGCGGCGGTCCCAGAGGGTCACTGAAATTAATACTAGTAGGCCAGTAGGACTAATCCAAGAATAAGACCATGCTACTATTTAAATAACCAGTAGATTTGTTCCTTGTAAATGACGTCGTGTGGACCCGTTCGTTTTGTTTAATTATTTCTATTTTACATAGTCGATCTCATTAATTTGTTTCATGTACAGTAGGTAAAGATGTCGAATTTAAACTTTTTTATTTGTATTTGAGATTTAATTCCTTGTATACTTTTTGGTGGAGGTATAAATATTGAATCTCATCTTTATTATAGAAACAGATAATACAAAATCAAGGCTAAAAAGAGAACTTTTATCCCATTTATAAGGCTAGGGATATGGGAATAAAATAGAAGAAAACTGATCTGAAACCCATTTATAGACAATGATAAGATAATATTGTATTAAAGTCTGTATATATCATACTACTGCTAATTAGAACAATTGTATATATCATACTTGTTTATTCTCTCAACTCCACAAGCGCCATCCAATATGGCAGAGTAGAAATAGGGTGGGTCCTTGGATCTAAGTCAATGCAAAAATCAATATCACAATCTGGTGGCTTGGCTGGCAAGTCTGTGGGAAACACCTCCGCAAGTTCACGTACTATAGGAACTAACTCAAGAGATGAACCGTCAACACTGGTATCATGAATATGTGCCAAATAATTGAAGCACTCCCTATCTACTAGCTCTTTTGCACGAATAAAGGAAATAATTTTCTTTGGGAGGGACTAAGGTTACCCTTCCACTCAAGTCTAGGAACCCCGACCATAGCTGGGGTGACGGTCTTGGCATGACAGTACAAAATTGCATGATAAGGAGCTAACCAACTCATACCCAGGATCACATCAAAATCTACCATGTCTAGAATCTCTAAGTCAAGCCAGGTGCCATACCCTATAAGTATGACAGTACAAGATCGAAAAACTCTATCTACAACCACAGAGTCTCCAACTATAGTAGATACATGAATAGGGGCATCAAGCAAGTCACAGACCATATCAAGACCCATAGAGAAATATGTTAACACATAAGAAAATGTAGAACCTGGGTCAAACAATACAGAAGCTATCCAGTGACAGACTGAGATGTTACCTGTAATGACTGCATCTAAGCCCTCAGTCTCTTTCTGCTAGGAAAGGCATAACAATGAACCCGTCCGTTAGTAGCCTACGAACCATTGTGATCAATCTGCCCTGTCTGAGCTCCGCCTCTACCGAGCTGGTGTCCACCTCTACTAGATTGAAACTTGCCTTTGGTTAAATTTATGAGTGAGGTATAAGATATGTGGTTGAACGTTGATCTTATTTAGTGGAAAAAGGTATGTATGAATGCGATACGAAGAAACTAATAATGATCAGAGATTTGCTATAGATTTGCGTATCTAGCAATATATGAATATTGTTTAATGATATAGATTTAGGAGATGAACACAATAATCCGGACTAAAATCAAATATTGAGAGGGAGAAATCTTTATATTATTGTTATTACAAATGTTCTTGATATAAGTAAGTCAACCCTCTAAAAGGAGGGCAATGACCCCTATTTATAGTATTGCCCCATGGGCTTCATACAACATAAGACCCTTTTAAAAAATAAAGAAAAAACTCTGAAGTGGGTTAGGTTGGATAAGGTTGGTCGTACGGTCTGACACCCGTACGATTGACAGTTGAACATGGCAGAACGTTACCGACGCGTGGCAATCGCGTAACGGATCTCCCGGACCAACGGCCACGATCAAAACGACCAGCGGCCATGATCAACTCGGCTATGGAGGAACCGGACCAGATGAAGATCTTCCCTCTCTTTGATCCAAACATTCCTCCGGTCCAGAAAGAAAGTCTTCGTGCATGTGCTCGTTTCTTTCTTCCCTCGGTCACCGGTCTCACCGGTCTAGCATATATCCGATTTTTACCGTATACAATACTACTACTAATTAGAACAATGGACTAGATTCTTGACCTTAATTAACTTACGTATTACTCAGATTATTTCATGATACTTGTATTAAATAATATCCGTAGTATAATTATGACAGGAATATTTCAAGAAACATGCATGTATTATCTAATCCTCTTTGCCTCCAAACTTGACGTGGTAATCGAGTGGTAGCTATTAATTCAAAATTTGAGACCGATAAAGAACTTTCTCTTCCTTTTTCATTTCCTTAATTCTCATTCAACCTTTATATGTTTTCTTCACAGCCTCCTTTCTTTTTCTCGTCAGGCATCTATTTGTTCTTTTTTTCAGAAAAGTAATTATCTTCTAGATGTATTGAAGAATAATCCGCCCTCACATTCCAGACTTGTTACTTTAATTGTGATTAACAATCCATTCAATTAGTTGAAAAGGAAATTATTGTTTTTGGTTTCCCACTTAATGTTTGATTTCCACTTTGAGGTCCGATTAATCCAGCTACACATCGAGAAGTCGCGCTTTGGGGTCAAATATTTTCTACCAAATACGATTTATTCATTTTCGGGGCTCAAAATCAAAACTTCTAGTTAGAGAACAAGGGTGCTTAGTTGCTCACTACCCACCCACCCCACCACAATCTTCGGTGGCTAACACGAAATTAATAACGTATGTTCTACTAGGTTTTATGATAACTGTGTGGAATAAGAAAAGAATACAAGATATTTAATTCTTGTCACTTCTTTTCATGTCTATGGACCCATTTTTAGCTATACCAATTTACTGAAGTGTTGTTTGGAAACTATGAAACCGATGGTAAGGAAGCTAGCTACCTCCAAAGAAATTTGTTGAGATTATGTCGGAGAGAATAATATAGGATATAGTAGATATTCTGTATTTTTTCCAAAAAATATATTCCTCTGTTTCAATTTATTTGAACCTATTTCCTTTTTAGTTCGTGCCAAAATGAATGACCTCTTTTCTAATTTGGAAAATAAATTCACTTTATGAATGATTTACAGTCACACAAATTTTCAAGGCTTATTTTGAACCACAAATTTCAAAAAAAAATTCTCTTTCTTAAATATCGTGCTCAATCAAACGAATTCATATAAATTGAAAAAGAGAGATAGATTTTTTCTAATCTCCGTTAGGGATGAGAAGGTGATATCGGATGATTGATCATCCACATGTTCTGTCGGCAAAACTGATGTGGACCAAAAAATGTTTCTAATTCTAGAGTGAAGATATTTTTAAAAGGTTGAACATATCGATACTCACTTAAATTTTACAGTAACTTTCATGAAAATATTCGAAATATGACTTGATTTAATTGAGCACCCAAATATATTATAATGTGTTTTTATCAGACACTTTCAAATATATGATAATGTGTTTCAATAAGCCGAAAAAATTTGAGACATATTCTGATTGATACTGATGTGTATAATTAAATGATGTAACATGTTCTGTGTGACCACGTAATAGACGCTTGAACAAAAGTAAAAGTTTTTTAAAAAATTGAAGTGAAAATGTGCGTTTAATTATTGGACACTTCATATGTTCAAGTCCTTAATTAAAAAAATATCATAAATCAAATATATTAATGAAATTTAGTGATAGATTTAATAGGGTGTCGTATTAATTTTTTTTCAAAAGTATGTCAATTAAAAGCTTCAAATTTGACCTTTGGTTAAGAAGTATCTTTGACCAAAAACAACAATTTACTAAAGCACTGTAGTCCAAATGTAGCAAGGAAGAAAATCGGCCGAATAGGCAGTTGACAATGTGCCACTGCGCCGTCCATAGTAGCTCTGACATTTTCCGCAAGTGACGGCAGATCAGACATCACTGTTGCAGTAAAAGACAAATACTTTTTTATTTCTAATTAGAAGTTTCAAATTTAAATTTTTGATATAAAGCTCTTTTTAGTAGGGAAGCTTTACCTTTCAAAATGGAGCTTCCGGCATAAATATGGATTAGGTGGATCTCAAGATGGACATTGGATCCATTATTTTAAATATACGAATTCTAGATTCTAACACATGACTACTTATTGAGTTTGGGATAGAATATTTATATATATTAAGCGAATTTTTAACTCAAATACAAAGGTTGTTCTAAATTATTGAATTCTGCCCGATCCATAACTAATAATGTAAATTCACACCTATGAACATCAAACTAATAATAAAAAATTTAATATTTAGCAATAATTTAATTTTATTATTGGCAAATAAATTTTTTTATTGTCAAACAATTTAATTTTATTATCAAAAGTACTTTTGCTATAAAAAATAATTTATGGCAAAAAAAAAAAAATTGTTGTCAAATTATATTTTTGTGGATCACCACATCTACTTGGAAAGTAGATTTAATTGGAAGATTACAGTGACAGTGACATAAAAGGGTAGCCCTGTTCATACACGGCATTTGGACGTGGCGATCTGTTTGCTTCATATCGACGTTACGACGCACTTTATGGGGCCATTTTAATGTAAAACCAAAAAGAGAATTCAGGCCTCAACGTCTCCTATTGGATGATAATAATACTCCATCCAATATAAATCGGACACCTCCTTTTCTTAAACAATAATAAAGTCTTATTACGATGTCGACAATATTTTGCAAGATAGAATCATAGAACAGATGGATTTATTGTAACATTCCTCAACGGTCAAGCGAAAAGATTTATTTTTCTATCAAGCTTGTCACTCCTAACTTACCTACTTGGGATTATATTACTTTTATTTTACATTTTCATGTAATATAGCATGATTAAGTCTTTTTAATAATTCTAATGATAAACAAATTCCAGATATTAAAATAAAGTACTTTCAAATGTTCAAAGTGAGGTTTCATGATTAATGAAGGAAAATTAAATGAAACAAATATAGTTCACCTTAATTTAAGAGTAATATTGATCCTCTCAAGATAAAAATAATTTTGATGTCTTTTCTGCCCAGCCTAATTTGGCAAGGAGTTAACTGTGGTGTCAGAGAGCAACACATAACTTCTGAAAGATACACGAACTCATAAAATAGTAACTATATATTCTACATATGCAATTAGAGTGAAACTGCTTTAAATGTATACATTAAAGTGCAAACAAGTTTTTACTATAAACTTTCTAAGGACCTTACAGTAATCATTCCAACAATTGAGTGTGAGGAATAGGAATAGCAAAGGGTCATTTACGTTTCACAAAGGAGGGAAGAACTATACAGTCGTTTCAAATGAATATTAATAGAAAAGGGAATCGAATTTCATTAACCACCTTATATAGCGACCACCGACAAAATGTAAAAAGTGATGGATTATGATATTCACATGAAATATAACGAACGTGAATGGATGCAACTAACTAATAAGATACTTAAAATGAATAAAATAGGGTATTAATTTCAGCCTCCATTCTGAAATATTAATCATTTTGATTTTTGAATTTATTTCAAAATATTTAATGCTTACATAAATTTATATACTTCTTAGAAATATTAACTAAATGCATATTTGGATTGGTTTGCATTTAAATAGATCCGCAAAAAAATTAAAAGACAAATCATATAAACCCAAATTGGTACTTCCGTCCATTTTTACTTGTCGAGTATACTAAAAATAGACGTCCACTTTTAATTGTTCGATTAGAAATATCAAAAAATAATTTATCATTTCATACCTATTTTACCCTTATTATTAATTATTGAGTTGAAAAATTTCAACGAATTATTAGGGGTTTTACAACTTTTAAAGTAGGTTTGATTGATTTCAATTATTCAGCTAATTTATAATAAAATTATCATTTTATTTATTGCTCCTTAAGGGGTGTGTCAAGATAAACATGGACAAATAAAAATAGACATGGAGAGAGTATAAAACATGAAAATCAAGGTAGCAAGTCCATTATTCCTAATTTTCTTGCCTTTATTTAATCTCCTTAAGAAATTATGCTTTTTAAAAAATATGGAGCCACATGGAAACTCCATTTTTGTGGGTACTTCAAGTCTCGTCTTTGAGTTTTGGTAAGTCTATACTCCGACAAGCCTTGAAGTAGGGGACATTTGTAGACATTGAAATTTTGTGGGACTCTACGAGATGAGTGACGAGGTCAAAGTGCATAGGAAAATTCGCTCGTACTCTGTCAAATTCTAGTATAGTTTAATATATCGCCCACAGAGATTGGAACCACCTAGGCTACATATGCGTATTGTCTTGGTTACTATTTGAGAGAATCAAATTAATGAAATGAGAGGTTTTGAAATTAAAAAGAAAACAAACAACTTATTAGAAATTTTAAAAAGAAAAGAGTTGGAGTCGTTGAATCCATTTGGCACAATTATAATAAAATCTTATTCTAGTATATTCCACAAAAGAATAGGAAAACTTATTTGACTTGATTTGTGTTATGAGGAATAAAGACCTCTTGCGATTAGCCCTTAAAATCACTAAACTTATTTGAAACAATCCCTCCGTGAGAATTAGAACTGAAAGAAATAAGATAGAGACCCCTCAAATCATTAAACTTATTTGAGCCAATCGCTCCGTGAAAATTAGGACCGAAAGAAATAAGATAATAATTTTAAACCAACAAAATTATTTTGAATTAATCCCTCCGTGAGAATTAGGACTAAAAAAAATAATATTGAGATTTTTGAATTGATAAACTAGCTTGAATTAATCCTTCCGTGAGAATTAGGACTAAAAGAAGCAAGATCAAATATTTGAATATCAAGACATGAAAAAATTAAAGTAAAGATGATATTATAACATCATACCAAGCTTCTTCAACTATCCCAACAAAAAGAAACTACTCCATTAAGGAGTACGTAAGCAAGAAATTAAAAATAAAATACTACTCCTACAAATATAAAATAAAAAGAAGAGAAATAGAGCAAAGACTATTTCTTATGTCTTTCTCAAGATTGAATTATATTATATCCTTTGTAAGCAAAATGATGCTTCTATTTATATGAGAATGTAGTGTCCCCCCTACGAATGCATTCTTTGAAGTATCGCTCACATTCGTAACCTTACTTGATGGGTGAGAGTATGACAACGGTAGTCGCACCTGTGAATTTTGCAACTCTTTTCTTGATGCCCACAGTTGACAGGTGTGAGTATGAAGCGGCAACACCCGTGAATTTCAACACTTGATGGGTGTGAATATGAAGCGGCAACACCCGTGAATTTCAACACTTGACGGCTGTGAGTATGAAGCGGTGACACCCGTGGATTTCAACACTTGACGGCTGTGAGTATGAAGTGGTGACACCCGTGGATTTCAACACTTGACGGGTGTAAGTATGAAGAGGTGACACCCGTGGATTTCAATACTTGACGGGTGTGAGTACGAAGCGGTGACACCCGTGGATTTCACAACTTCTTCCAATGTTGACTTTTGTAATTCCCACATGTAAAACTCCACTGTAATGACTTATGAATTCGTGGTTGCACCTATTGAATTCTTTGCTTACTTCTTTGACAATTCGTTTCTTCTTTATTCTTCTGCAGTACTCTTCTTCCTGTAAAATTCTATCAGAAAATATGAGAGAATAAGATATAATT
Source organism: Lycium barbarum (assembly GCF_019175385.1). NCBI lineage: Eukaryota > Viridiplantae > Streptophyta > Magnoliopsida > Solanales > Solanaceae > Lycium > Lycium barbarum. Next base: position 6,896,289 of record NC_083347.1, read on the forward strand.
ATACATGTTTTATTTTAAAACTTATTTTTTTATGTATAAAATTACATGAATAATTTACACCCATTAATGAGCCCAATATCTGTTAGGGTTTCTTAGAGTCTACTCTCCTTAAACCCTAGCTTACACCTATATAAAGGGACACATATTCCGTTGAAAAGATATCTTGAATATCCCACAAATTCATGGGTGTTCACAAAGATCAATATATCAAATCTCAAATATCCCATAAACTCATGGATATTCACAAAGAGGTCAATATGTGGCCGGATATTTCTTGACAACCAAATACTTCAAGAAGATCCACAATATCCTTTCATGGAGATCAAATACATCCCAAGAAAGTCCACACACATCCAAATCCAAATCATCCTACGTTCGAGAAATATGCTATTAACGGCCCTCGAATTACGAAAAAAATCTAGGAGAGAAGAATCAAGAGAATAAACAGATTGGTACCCGGAATATTCATCAATAAAATATATGTTTCTTTATATTTTATTTGTGATTGCAATTTATTTCCGCATATCAAAAATTTGTTGCAAACAGTAATATAGCATGATTAAGTCTTTAATAATTACAAAATCCAGTTATTAAAATAAAGTACTTTAAAATGTTCAAAGTAAGGTTTCATGATTAATGAAAGAAAATTAAATGAAACAAATATAGTTCACCTTAATTTAAGAGTAATATTGATCCTCTTAAGATGAAAATAATTTTTATGTATTTTCTGCCCAGCCTAATTTGGCAAGGACTTAACTGTGGTGTCAGGGAGAAACACATAACTTCTGAAAGATACATGAACTTATAAAATAGTAACTATTCTACATATGCAATTAGAGTGAAACTGCTTTAAATGTATACATTAAAGTGCAGATAAGTTTTTACTATAAACTTTCTTATAAGGACCTTACTATAATCATTCCAACAATTGAGTGTGAGGAATAGGAATCGCAAAGGGTCATTTACGTTTCACAAATCAGGGAAGAACTATAGTCTTTTCAAGACAATATTAGTACTAGTATTATCGTTACAAAAGCTTAAGTATGCAAAAGAATTATTTTAAAAAATGGAAATCGAATTTAATTAACCACCTTAAATACCGACAGCCGACAAAATGTAAAAAGTTATGGACTACGATAATCACATGATATATAACGAAAGTGAATGGATGCAACTAAATAAGATTAGTTAAAATGAATAATTTAGATTTTAGGGTATTAATGTCAGCCTCCGTTCTGAAATATTAATCATTTTGATAATTGCGTTTTTCAAAATATTTAATGTCTAGATAACTTCTATACTTCATAAATTAGTTAAATATTAATTAAATGCATATTTGGATTGATTTGCATTTAAATAGATCCGCAAAAAATTCAATAAAAGACAAATAATGTAAACCCAAATTAGTACTTCTGCCCATTTTTACTTGTTGAGTATACGAAAAATAGATGTCCACTTTTAATTGTTCAGTTAGAAATATCAAGAAATAATTTATCATTTCATATCTATTTTACCTTTATTATGAGTTGAAAATTTTAATAAATTATTAGTAGTTGTATAACTTTTAAAATAAGTTTGATCAATTTCAATTATTTAGATAATTTTTAATAAAATTATTATTTTATTTATTGCTCCTTAAATGATGTGTCAAGATGAATAAGGACAAATAAAAATGGACATGGAGAGAGAGAGCATAAAACATGAAAATCAAGGTAGCAAGTCCATCATTCCTAATTTTCTTGCCTGTATTTAATCTCCTTAACATTTTTTTTTTTTTTTGAAAAAGATAATTAAATCTGATTATACAAATGGCAGATCTAGAACAGAGCTACACTTTGAAGAGATTCAGAAGCGCAAGATTAGGTGGCGTTGATATTGCCACCACAATTTGAATACGTTTTATCTATTTGGCACCATGTGGAGATAATAATATATTAAACAAAAATCTGAAAATTTGGTCAGAACAAGATGAATGGTCCTTTCGGCAATGATAAAAAGTTGAAAAAATCAAAAGAAACTGTAGGTGATCCTTTGGTAGGTAGTTAAAATTATCTCGAAATTATAATTTTAAGATTAATTTATCTTATTTTTTGGGATTATTTTATTTCATCTTGTAGATGAGATAAAATAATCCCAAGATTATTAGGATAAGAAGGGATATTCCAACTTTTAAGTTGGGATGCATTTTATATCTTATTTGGTACAAGATATAAATTTATTCTAGGATAAATTTATATTTTCTATTAAATATAATATAAAAAATTAGTGTTAAAATATCCCAACTTATAACATGCATCGACCCTGAGACTTTTGCGCAGATTTAGTTGAGATAATGACTAAAAGTCAAAACGCGCTATGTGATTTTCCTTAATTTTATCAAAAACTTTATTAGCATAACTATTTGATATTTTAATTAACTAAATGAGAAATTATGTTCCCAATTGATTCAGACTTTTTTTTTTTTTTGGGCTAAGAATTGATTCAGACATTATGTTACCGAAAAAAGTAACGCTCCAAACTGTTTAAACGGTACTCTCTCCGAATTAAAAAAAACGTCCACTTAGCTCTCTTTTTTAGGCTTAAAAGAGTCTCGACTTATTAAATTAAAAAAAATTAAACTTATGTTTTTCAGATTTATCCCTATAAGTGTTATGTGATCAAATCCAAATATATATTTAATTAGGAACAGTGTAATCAAATCACCCTTTATTTTAGGAGTTAATTTTTTTATAAGTGCGGTGTGCAAATGGCTAAGCGAACACTGAATTATTAAAGATGACTACTTCTTTAATGCTACATGCATATTTGAAAATACTTGTCAATTTCTGTCTTAAATTTCTAAAGTAACATTTATTTTAGAACAAATTCATTTTATTAATATGAAAATTACTTTAATTATCGTATTTATCTGTGGTAGCTACTACTTCTTTTTTCTTAGACTGCTTTATTATGACTTTTTCGCTTTCGTTAGTTTCATTTTCATATTGCTTTGAACTGTTTATGCTTATCTGACCTATTCTAGTCATGTTTTCGCTTGAGCTGAGGGTCTTCCGAAAATAATCTCTCTATCTTTTGTGATGAAAGTAAGATTCGTGTATACTTTATTCTCTTCAAATCTCATATTATGGGATTTTACTGAATATGTTATTGATAATTATTTTGAAACAGGGAGAATACTGTTCAGCTAATGCATGAAGAGAAAAAAGGAAAAATAAAATATTTCGTTCTTTTGAACAAAGATTTAAGGGAGGAAAAGATCCCATTAATTCACAAAAATAAGTACAACATCCCTGTTCAAAAAAGTACCCACTCCCTGTAAATCAAATCTCAAAAGTCCGTACGCGTCAGTAACACGTCTCATACTCGTTAAACATTAAACTAAATAAGTTTTAATTTAAGTGTGTTATTTTTTCTTTTTAATCTATTTTACAAATGTATATTTTTTTATATTTAATAAATTAACAAGATTCAAAGAATATTTTAATATATTATATTTATCATCACAAAATTTAAAAATTTATTTTTTAAAATGCATATCACTCAAATTAAGATATTTAAATTGGAACGGAGTAATTAATTAAATTTATTGCTGAATGAGAGATGGCTCTCTCCTACTCTCTCCCCACTCATAACAAATCTCTCTATATATTCATATCCAAAAAATGTTCTGCAGATATTATTTCTAAGCCAAAAAAAAAAAAAAAAAAAATGTTCTCCAAATCTTTTCTCACTGTCCTAACACTCCTTATTTTCTGTACCGGCGTGTATGGTCGCATTATTAGCGACCAGACATCATCGGATCTTGTCTCCGATGGAGTTAACGGCGGTCGTGAAAATGGAATTATTTCACTTTTTGCTGAAACAGAGAAAGCATGTGAACAGAGTTATGGTTTTTTGCCTTGTACTAATACTGTTCTAGGAAATATGTTCCTTATTATTGTGTATGGTTATCTTATGTTTTTGGCTGCAACTTATTTGAGCTCTGGTAGTGAGTTGTTGCTTGAGATATTGGGACCTGGTATTATTGGTGGACTTTTCTTACCTATTCTTGGTGCTCTTCCTGATGCTATGCTGATTCTTGGTATGCTTTTACCTTCCTTTCGTTCGTTCTGTTTATTTTACTCCCTGATCTCTATGTTTTTCTGCTTTCTGAAATTCAAACCTTAACTAAAATTTATGCTCTCTCTATCTTAATTTATGGGATACTTTTTGCTTTTTAAGATTCAAATCTTAACGAAAATTTAATCACAATTTATGTGATATTTTTTGTTTTCGAGATTCAAACTTCTATATTTCAATTTATGCCATACTTTTACATTCAAACTTTGACGAAAATTTATACACGCTGTTTCAATTTGTGTTATACTTTTTCGAAAATTTATGCTCCTTGTGTCCTAATTTATGCAATATTTTTCGTTTTTCGAGATTTAAACTTTTGACGAAAAGTTATGCTCTCTCGGTCCTAATTCATGTGATGCTTTTTGCTTTTGCAGATTCAAATTTTGACAAAAAATTATGCTACCTGTGTCACAATTTATTTGATATTTTTCGCTTTTCGAGATTTAAATTTTGACAAAAAGTTATGTTCTCTCTATTTCAATTTATGGGACATTTTTTGCTTTTCAAAAATTAAAACTTTGACTGAAAGTTTATGCCCCCGTTGTTGCAAATTTTGTGATACTTTTTGCTTTATTAGAGTTAATTTGATTAAACTTTGAAGTTAAATTAGATTAAATTAACTTAATATTTTAAGATTAATAAAAAGTAGAATAAATTGTAAATTTTCTCATATCAATTAGTGAAAAAATACATCATAAATTGTTGGTCAAAGTTTATGCAAATTTAAATTTCGGTAAGTGAAAAGTATCACGTAAATTGGGACCGAGGGTGTGGTACTTTGTGTAGGCTTTTATTATGTAAATTTTAATTTTAATATATTGAGTTGATCTAATTTAATTTAACTAAAAAAATAAGTTAAATTGATTCTCGATAAGCGAAAAGTGTCACCTAAATTAAGACATAAGGGATCATTTCGCATCTTTTTACTTTCAAAAGGCATAATTGTAAAAATTTTGGTAGGAATTCAGACATCATTTCTTATTTTTTTGAAATTAACTTATGTATATAAGGACTAGAAGAAATAATTCAAATCACAATTGTTTATAATAAAATAATTGATTGATTTCATTAGAAAAGTGGAAAAACAAAAATTTAACCAAGTAATTTGTGACGAAAGGAGTATTATACATTATTATTATGGGATATGAAGAGATTGAGAATTGCATCAGAAGGGAACAGAGATCCAAAATTTTCTTTCGTCTTGTTTTAGTCCCTCCATTCACTTTCATTATTTTTTCACAATACTAAAAATAAATTCACTTTTACTTGTCCACTTTAGCAAAAAGACAAACAAAAAGACAAATTATCATTAATTACTTATTTTCAAATTAATCTTCAAGTCCAATGATACTTTACACCAATTAACATGAGTGTTATGGTAAAATATATATGTTATTTATAAATTCTTAAGGGCGTGCAAAGTGAAGAGTGAACAAGTAAAAGTGAACAGAAGGAGTATTTGATTATTCTGTTTAGATTTAACTTTTTGTACCATGCGATGCGTAGACACTGACTTGTAGCAAACTTGAGTTGACTTATAGCCTGTTTGGCCAAACTTATTTTTCCCCCAAAAGTACTTATTTTTTCAATAAGTGCTTATTTTTAAAAAAGTGAGGTGTTTGGCTAAGCTTTTGGGAGAAAATAAGTGTTTTTGGAGAGTAGCAGAAACAGTTTTTTAAAAGCTAAAAAAATAGCTTTTGCCCAAAAGGACTTTTGAGAAAAATACACATAGAAGCACTTTTGAGAAAAATACACATAGAAACACTTTTTAAAAGCTTAGCCAAACACTAATTGCTCCTCAAAAGTATTTTTTAAATTAATTAGCCAAACACAAACTGCTTTTAGTTAAAAGTACTTTTTTGAAACGTACTTTTAAAAAAAATACTTTTTAAAATAAGCTGTTTTTTAGAAACTTGGCCAAACAGGCTATTATTCCGTAATGCTTTGGACATCTCAACCGTGATCTCAAGACACAGAGAACCTAATGTTTAAATGGATCTTTTTAAACAGTGAATTCCGCTCTTTTTTGAAAATTAACCATTTTTATAGTTCTATAACAAATCATTTCTCATGAAAGCACACTAATATGAGCATGTGGTTATATATAATTAATAATTATTTTCAGTAACTATAGGGTATAGAAAAAGATTAAATTTGTAGTCAAAAGCATCTTCACTAATTGGATTGGTGATTTTCCTAAAAAACATCTTAACAAAAATCTAGTAATGTTTGTCTTTAGGGCATTTTTGTTTTATGATTGTGTAACTGTGGTCTTTAGTATGCCATACCAAGACTTGTTTTTGCCTAGGTAAAATGAGTAATATTCAAAGAGCTAGGGGATAAATTCAAACTCCCTTCATTTGAAGATACATTTCATTGTTACCATTTTCACAGAAAAAAAGAGAGCCAGAAGATACAATTGATGAGTCCGGAGCTTAAAGGGTATTAATCTGCCCAAATAAAAATCAAATGGGGTTGCCCTTTCCACCATATACCAAAAGGGGTTTATCGTGGATGGGGCTACGATATATCCCAATTTTTTTTCAAACCTGTCAGACGAATTAAAAAAAAAAAAAAAAAAAAAAAACTTTACAAGGAAAACGTTGGTCACCCAGTGTTTTACATTGTAAATTTTTTATTTTTTTATTTAATTGGCGAAGAAGATTTTGTAAAATAATTAACTCAAACATACGTAATTAAAAATATTCTAACTCAAACAAAGTCATACAATAATTAACTCAAACAAATATTCTAACTCAAATAAAGTCATACAATAATTAAAAATGTGTGCTGTATGTTAACATAAAACAAAATACTAAAATATAAGTTAAATAAACGTCACACATTATCTGAATAATAAATATTAAATTAAATACGTAATTAAACAGCACAAGACATATTATATATTCTTGGAAGATTACATAAGGAAACAACGATCGTACAACTTAGGAAAAAACATAAAAACCAACAAGCAACAACAACTACACGATAATTGTTGCCCCGACAAAAATTTCAGTAGTTGTTGTAATCCTCTATGCTAATTCACTTTATTTGGGCACATTTCATTGTAATAATGAATGGTTAGTCAGACAAATAAAAATAGTTATATAAATCTTTTGTATTGATTCACTCTATTCTAGACTTCTTCATTACATCTTTTATAAGGTAAATTAGAAGCTTTTTAAAACTACGGATTCTCCAAAAACTTGTTGCGATGCTAACATCAATTTCAAAAAATTAGACATGGAAAACACAGGACCTCTTGTAAATGTGATAAGTAACAACTAAGTTTAGTAGGTATTGCTTGCATAGATCAGTTGCTGCTAATGTGTTATGTTCTTAGGTAAGTTTTCACCTTCATAATAAACCTTGTTTTGATATTGTATCATTAAAATCATTTGTTGCAAGCTATATTAAGTTCACAAGTATCTTTTTTCATCAGTATCGGGGATATCTGGAAGTGCCGCAGCTGCTCAGAGCCAGGTCTCTGTAGGAATAGGCTTGTTAGCTGGGTCAACAGTGATGCTTCTTACTGCAATATGGGGAACCTGTTGCATTGTTGGCAAGTGCGACATAGAAAATTCTGTTGCTGTGGACTCGAAAGACACTAAAGGGTTCAGCTTGACTGGTTTGTCTCTTTACTTTAGCGTATCTGCTAATGAACTTGCTTGTCTCACACTCTATTTTTTTTTCAAATCGAGTATTAAGAATTTTGTTGATCTGCTGCATAAGGTGGATGCATTATATTGCAAAGCATTGTTGGCCACTACAGAAAACTTGAAACAGAAAAGAAAGACTAGAAATTTAGTTACATTATTCAGTCCATAGTAATTACTACAACTAAACAATTTAACTACACATCTATCCTTTATGCAAGAAATGGCTGATGAAACCCTCTCAAAGTTCTAGTTTGTTTCCCTCAATATAGTCCAAAATAGCAGCTCGGAATGGATCGCCATAGCTTCCTCTGGATATTTTTGCACTTCCCAGTGACACCAATGAAAGCATTCTTCAAGTTGTGTGGGATTACCCACGAACCAAAAAAAAAAGCCAGGAACATACTTCAGAATTCTCAACCAGCTGAACAGTGAAGAAACAAGTGTCTGTTATCCTCCACAGTGAAGAAACTAGTGTTTGGTATCCTCCGTGTCTGAACTGTGGAAGTAATACCTGTAGCAAGACTTGAGGTAAGCCTCATGCCTCATATTGTTTTAGGTGAGGCAAGCCTCATGCATCAGTAGCCTTCTGAAGCACGCTACTTTTGTTGGCATCTTTGTTCTCCATGTCAATTTCCATGTCCATGTTTCGATCTATTACCTTCTCACCAACAAACCTACTCTTACTTGACTGAGGATGGTTTTTTACTGTCACTTCCATCTTATTGTGTCCCACTTTTTGGGGATTGAGATTAGCTTGCTCCAGCTTGTTCATTAAGGCCACTTTACTCTCCAGTTTCCCTGTCCCTTTCATCATTGGTCCGCAGTTTCCTGTAAGACAACACTATAACCTGCTGATCTTTAATTAAAAAATAAAATAGTAAACCCTGCTGTTCTCGCCTCTTCGTTTTGAGCAGATATCTTTTACCTTTTCATAAGAGGATGGAAGCCATTCCTTCATGCATATCTGTACTATTCTTGACGGAAACTTTTTAGAAGAAATTACAGTACACGTAGTTACTGTAAAACGTATGGACTTTCTTGTAGTCAAGTGTGAGTTGAGATTTGGAATGTAATTCGCTAGTTAACACAGGAACTATCATGAAAAACCATTGTACCCATCTGATGCCAAATTGCAGGAACAAATCCTGTATATTTTGCTCATATACCATATGATATAAAGGATTAAGATGTAGTAAACATTAGGCCTCGGACATTTCTATGGTGTCAAAACATATTCCTCGTAATTCTCCTTACAATCAGTAGACTTTTGATTAATTTATGCCATATTTCATGCTTTTAAAAGGCAGGTTCTATCTATCAAAGTGTTTCTGCTCAAAGGGTTGGTTTATCCGCCTGTAGGTTCCGGTGTTACTACTGATATCTGGACAAGCTATGCTGCAATGATCATGGCCGTATCTGTTCTTCCATTTATTGTTGTGCAGTTGCCACAGCTCTTCCATTCAAATTCAGGAAGACATTTAGCGATCTTGATAGCTCTTATCATATCATTGTCGCTGCTCGTCTCTTATTGTCTTTATCAGGTAATTATCAGTCTTCTCATTTTCTTTTCTCCATCCAACTTGATGAGTTTTCTTTCTTGTACGCTACTGACATTAATTTCGGAGAATATGCCCAAAGATGAGCATATTTTGCAATATTGAATCAACTTTCACTGGTTTGAATTGAATTGGCATGCCATATATTTTGAGTTATCCAACCAGAGTTGGATAAATGACTTTTCATTGTCACCTCTAGAGTTCATGTTGAGTTGGGATCAGAGAACAAAATGATTTCCTCTCATCCTCTTCTCATAAACTAAAGGATGAAGTAAAAGGGAAAAAAAGCCTAATCATCCTATATTCCTGGTTGTAAATAGATAAATCCTGCTGAACTTTCTCTTACTTTCAATGCAGGTCTTTCAGCCTTGGATACAAACACGGCGACTTGTTTATGTAAAACATAAGCATGTCATATCAGGAATTTTAAAACATTTAAAAAAGCACGCATTGGGCAGGCTTTTCACAGATCATGGAACACCAAATATCGAAGTTATAGAAAAGTGAGCTTGAAATTCTTTCTGCCCTATTTTTATCACCGTTTAATGATGGCTGATGTGATGAAGGACTGTGTGACAGGCTGTTCGATGCAATTGATGCAAATGGCGATGGACATCTTTCCCATTCTGAATTAAGAGCTCTGGTTGTAGGACTCCGTCTTGAGGAGATAAACTTAGACGAAAATGATGCTGTAGCCAAGGTACTGAAGGACTTCGATACGTCTTGTGATGAGCAAGTTGATAAGAAAGAATTCACTTCTGGAGTTGAAAAATGGCTCTATGAAGCCAAGAGTTCTATTGGTTCTGTTGAGGCTGGTCCTGATACAATGAAATACCTTGATGATTTTCATGAGGTATGTTTTGAGCTGATGACATTATTTAGATAGTTATAGCTAGGATGATTCTGATACAATGTAGATGCATATTGCAGGAAACAAGGAGGGAGCACAGTCTTTTGGGGGAGGATCAAAGTGATGAAATTGTTGAGGGTGTCGAGAATCCTCGAAAAGTTGCTACAAAGGCTGGATTGTTGTTGTTGCTGGGTACTATTATTGCTGCTGTTTTTGCTGATCCTTTGGTGGATGCTGTTAATAATTTCTCCAGTGCCACAAGTATTCCGTCTTTCTTCATCTCATTCATTGCGCTGCCTCTGGCAACCAACTCCAGTGAGGCAGTGTCTGCTATAATCTTTGCTACCCGGAAAAAGAAGAGATCCGCCTCATTAACATTTTCTGAGGTCTGTTTTTCCTATTTGACTTGTTATGATTTTTCCATCCAATACTTGCACTAGTTAACATGAAAGATCAATTTCTTAATTATGACTGAAGTTTTAGAGTTGAACTGAAGATTTAACTTGTACATCCTTTGTTGTTCACATGTTTAACTGTACCAGCACTTCACTAGATTTGCTTGTGATGGAAGTTTGCTAACGGATTTTGACCTGTTGAAGCAAATAAACAGACCTGATTTACAACAAAAAGGAAAAGAAAATATAGTATAGTAGTAAACTAAAGAAACCAAAGAACCTCAACTAGAGATTTTAAAGCTATCAGCCAACATGGCAAATCAGGACTTGGTATACATAATTTTTCATGCAAATCACTCATGTTCTACTTTAAACTTTACTCTTAGGGAAGCCATGCGTCTTTTACATTTAGAATTAAGTTTGTTGTGTTTTTGGCACTTAATCGGCTTTTTGATGGCTTGTATGGCTGATACTGTTTCCCAAGGCTCTTAATAATTTGTCTGATGCTATCTTGCAGTTATATGGAGCTGTGACCATGAACAATCTCCTTTGTCTGTCAGTCTTCTTGGCTATTGTTTATGCCAGAGGATTGACATGGAACTTCTCATCTGAAGTGCTGGTTATTCTAATTGTTTGCATGGTTATGGGGATCTTAGGGAGCATCCGTACCACCTTTCCCTTGTGGACTTGTTTTATAGCTTTTACACTTTATCCATTCTCCCTTGTACTTGTGTACGTTCTTGATTATGTATTTGGTTGGTCGTAGATCAGAGTGTTGAGCAAAAGATTTACGTGGTTGGTGTTAGATCAGAGTTGGATGTGTATATTTTGAGCACAGCAGTGCTCATCGGTCTTCTTGAATATGTGAACTTCTTGATTATAAATCTCAATCGCTCTTGCAAGAGCTGAGAAACCTTGCTTTTACATGTAATTTGAAAATTCCAAATGCTATGTTTATTACATATCAGTTTTCAGTTTTCCAGATCTGCGCACATGCCATTTATGTTGAGCTGATTGCTGCTGTATTCCCGGTCTTGTTCTTCTCTCTCTCTCTCTCTCTCTCTCTCACACACACACATTTATCAAACACTTGTTTTCTTGGCATAGTAAAGCAATTAAGGCCATAAACTCATACTAGTACTAGGTTTAAAACTAGACTAAGAAGCCATAAATTGCCAAGTCTACCCAAATGTTATTATTCTGCTGTTTTCGATTGTTACAAGAAAAAACTCACTTTTGTTAAACATTTACTCTTGACTCCAAGAGGCACTATAAACTACCCACAAAACATGACATGAAGAGTTTTTTGCTCCTTGTGGAACACAATGTTTAGGGCATGCTTTTCATTTTTCAATTATCTAATAATGCAGTTTCTTATAAACTATATCCCAACAATGTTAAGACATTCATTAGAAGGAATGTTTTCTACCATGAAAAATAATAAAACCCTGCAGGAAAGGAGCCACCTCTCAGGACATCAGAACAGAAGTTCTACTCCAAAAAGTATATGGCCTGAATTAAACTTTTATAGCTTAAGATTGAGATCAACTTTTCCTCCTACTTCACCATGATAATTGTTTCTGTTTCCTGCTTGGCCAATTTGCACGTTCGGAGATGGGAAGAATCTGAAGACATGTTGTTGAACTGATCTGTGTAGGCCTGACCTAGTGCCAGGCTCTTCAGCAACTTCCTGTGCAGTTAAATAAAAACTGAATAAGGATGCATATAGGGTACATAGATCATAATGAAGATGCTGAAGTCCTCTTGTTGCTCACTTGAAAGGGTACAGTCTCGAATTTAAATCGCTCGTTGTTCCGAGGGGCTGAATTTGATAAAGTTTGCTGATTTTCTGCACCAATAGCTGCAGGAGGAGCCAATGTGAGAAAATCTCCATTGAGAGCTCTATTTTCTCTGACAACATTCCTTGGCTTTAAGTCGAACAGAGCTCTTGATTTTAGAGGAACTTCTCTGAAAAATTGATCAACAAGATTCATTAGAGCTAGAGCTACTTAACAACTAAACAACGCCAACTTCAGGGGAGATATCAAACCTTTTAAAAAACGTTGTTGAGTCTGAATTTGCTGTGCCTTCATAGTGCGGAGGGAATTTGCAGTGAAATGCAGGGACAGGTGGGAACTCGGGAGGAAAGGGATATGGTCTTTTTAAGCCAACCCTCTACATCAACCAAAAATAAAAAATAAATAATAGCTATCAACCAAACAAAACTGATCTGTTCTAAACAAAGAGAGAAGATAGAAATTTCAAGAATACACAATGAAAGTACTATCAATCTTAGTTTCTGCCTCTGAGTCTTTGGCAGAAGACGGCATCATGAAAATACATTTTAAGCAGGAAAGTTCATGTCAAATTCTAGCTATGCACGTGAAATAGAATAGTGATGAATTTACCTTCACTTCCTCTGGCCACAAGGGTAAATAACAGCCCTGATAACTTTGGTTTGAAGGGGGCTCCATCTGATAATTTCTTACAGATGATGATGAAATACCTGATGAGATATTCATCTGCAACATCCCGGATACTAATTTGGATCAGTAACTAAATTCAACGAATGACAAGTTAGCCCAATAGCAAAATATAGTACTGCGCTGAAAGTGATAACAAAGTTATCACCAAGGGGTGCAATGGAATGGTAAAGCGTTTCTCTCTACCCTAAACAAAGGCTCTTGGGTTCGAGCCCCACGAAAGGAGTCCTCTTTGATAGGGAGGCTAAAAATCTCCCCACCGTGAGCTTTCTATGATGCTAATCCGGATTAGTCAGTCTAGTAGATTCCGGACACCAGATGGTTAAACCAGAAAAAGAAAGTGATATAGGCTGTAAGCTACCACCAAGAGGTGATGATATCTCTACTCTTAATATGGGAGCTCGTGTTTGACTCAAAGAGAGGCTAGAACTCCCTGCAGTGAGCTTTCCACAATGCTGCTCGGGATTAGTTGGGATATTGGATTCCGGACACCAGATGATGAAACAAAAAAGAAGGTGATAAGTAAGCCACCAACAGGAGGTGTGATGGAATGATAAAGATTCATCTATCCTTAACCAGGGGCCTCGTGTTCAAGTCCTGAGAACAGCATCCTCATTGATAGGAAGGCTAAAACTCCCCGTGATGGACTTTCTACGACGCTAATCCGGATTAGTCATGCTAGTCAATTCCAAACAACAGATGATTAAACCAAACAAAAGAAAGTGATAATTAAGCGGGCTTACCATTGATGAAGAACAAGCTGGTTGCTGATATTGTGGTATAGAGAAAATTGGAGGCTGAATAACAACACCATGTTGGTATAACTTCTCATCCTGATCTTCCTCACAACTGTACTTAATATTACCACACAATTTAGAGCAATCATCATACCCTTTATTACCCAAAATTGCTGACAAATTCATTTCACCTTCACTCACATTCACTTGTTTTGGAGATTGCAAATCCTTTAGACTCAAATTTTCAAGAAAAGGGGTTGATGAATTTAGTCTAAAGCCACAATTTTTCAAGGCTGATGGTGATTTTAAAGTGCTAAAAGAGGAATCTTGTGATGAAACAATTGAATTTTTTAGTGGCAAAATTTCATCTTTTGTATGTTGTTCCTCCAATCTAATTCTCTCAAGTTGAGCAACACCTAGTCCTCTTTGTGGAACTTTTTTTTGCTTCAACTTTTTAGTGGCACTGGCACTGCTACTATTGGTATGTTCTTCTATAGTCATTATTGCCTCAGCCATTAAAATCAAGAAAAAATGTTATCTTTATAAAGTAAAACACAATGAAAAGCTAGTATATATAAACACAGAATCCAACAAATTACAGGAACATGATTTTCTTGAAATACAGAGGATTTGAGGGGGCAAATATAACAGGGAAAAAGATCAATTCCCCATATGTAGATTGCAGAAAATCTTGACGCTTATGGAGTAAAATTTATATTTTCTTAAAAATGAAACAAGAACGAGTACCCCTAATAATTCAGCAAGATTGTATTTAAATATGGAAATACTATCTGAGACTTGGATTTTTTTTTTTTTTTGAAACTATAATTGTTGATCAGATCACTTAAAAAATGGAGAATAAACACACTTGAGAACAGAGTTAAAAAAGAAGATGAAGAAAGAAGTTAACAGAAAATCTAAAGATTCAAAGTTTAAAATGCAAATCTAAAGGAAGCTAAAAAAGTGGTCTCTCTCCCATTTTTTTGCTAACAAATATATCGGCCAAATTGTCGCTCTACTCCTCATTTTCTTCACCCTAGACCGACTCTCAAGTACTCGTCTTTGCTCCTTTCTTTTCTCCCTCCTGTTTTTTGTTTTTTCCACTTCTTTTTTTCTTAAAATATATTGATCTGACTAATTCGAATTTTCGTCTAATTATCCCATTATCTTAAGCGAGTTTTTCAAATGAGAGAAGGCCACACAGCGTACTACGCAGAATCTTTTTGTAAGCGGTGTCAGTATTTGAAAAAAAAAATTAATATATGAATAGACCACTGTAAAGATAAGTGGTGTCATTTTATATAGTTATACCCAATATTTTCATTTTGCTTATTATCTATACATATACTTAGAAAGAAAATCACAAATTGGTGTCACGAGACACTGCTTAGTACAAGGTGCCTACGCCCTGAGGCCACACCCTATATTTACATTAAATTACATTAGTTTATAGCATGATTAGTGATAAAAATAAGATGAGAATGTGTATTGATGAATTACGATTAATCAATAACAATTTATACAAACACACATATCATGTAATTAGTGTAAATATCAGACACACGTGTGAGAGACTGTTATGTCTAATGTTTTAGTTCATCTTTTCAATTTTCAAACTCGGTTTATATCAACGATTTGTATGGAAGAAAGATCTCTTATGTCTAATTACAATAATAGAGAAAATAGTTTCACAAAATTCTCTTTTATTATTTTATGGATCTCGTGTATTATTTTTGCTAATGATCTCTATCAAGATTACATTAGTTTTTCCTAATAACTACGTAGGGGTTGGACCAAAATGTGGGTCCCTTCTATTGCATGCATGCAACTCACCAGCGAAAACTTAAACTAAAGAAAAGAGATCTTCATCATACCTCATCACTCTTCAATCACCATCAAATAAACAATAAAAAGAGCCCTTCTTTGAGTCTGCTTTTTCTCTTCCTCGAGTTTTGATTGGATGCTGGGAAATGTTTAAAAGATTTTTTTAATAAAAAATAGAGGAATACCACAGAGCTACGTACGATCTTATGTAAGTTGGTCTTGACTTTTCAACAATTCCGTTATGATGAAATATAGTTTATTTGAACTATTGTTAAAATGATTGATGATCCAAAGTGTCTTCGGAGGGTCATCAAGACACAACTTGTTTTTTTTTTATTGCCGATTTTTGGATTAATTAGCTCGACTAATTTATATTTGCGGTACATATAAGATTTAATTACTTATTAAGCAAGAAACGCTCCTCACCAGAAAAAATTCGAAACTCAAATTCAGGACATCTAAATAAAATCATTAATTCTCTTAGATTGAATAGTTCGTGTTTCATTTATACTATTAATGGTTTATGTGCTATATGTTAGCAGATAGTGAATCCTACCCAGTATCAAATTGACTTGGATGTTTCCTCGATTTTTGAGATGGATTTTCCATTGTTATGTATGGATTTATTCCAAGCTAAAGAGCTACATTGAGTATACATTGGCTGAAATTTTAGCGGCTAACTAAAATATTAAGATCCCTGAAAAATATTCTAAGATATATGTATCTTGAATTAAAGGACAACCAATTTCTTTCTACGTGAAGACACATCATGCTTCGATCATTTCCTTTCACGCACATGATCAGATGGACTGAGGCTAGATTTATTGAAGCAATTTATCTAAGCCCATCACAAGTTGTTTAGCAAAATTTAGCAAGATGTGACATTATAACAAGACTTTCTAATTGTGGGAACGATATGGAAACAATATAATCCTTCCCTTATCGGACCCATTCGAGAACCCAAAAATAACCACTTTGAGCTACTCAACTCTTTTCCACATCCACACAAGTACAAATTTTAAAAAGAAGCTTTTTTTTTTCGCTGAAGCAAAAAAAAAGAGGCTTTGGATACAAGTGAGCATCAAAGAGGCTACAAGTAAAGGAGAAATAGAGGAGTAAAATTCACAAATAACCACCTTTTTAATATAGTACTCTAATTTTAAACAATAGTCATTGCCGTGGAGTTATAAATTTCATAGCTGAAATTCTAGGACATTTTGACGGAATTTCACCGGTGAAATTTAAAATCCCATGGGATGGTTATTTTTCAATGACTGGAGCGAAGAGAAGTTCGAATAAAAATAGAGTTATAAAAACTTGTTATTCCCTTCTCACAGATTAGATTGATTTCTCTGATGGTTTTCTCTTTCGAATTTACACATTTGTTCACTTTTTGCTACAATTTAACTGACGAATCTTTTTCCCAAGCAATTGAGAATTGACCTTAAACAATTAGTCGTTGGCACCCAACAGTTTGAATGAGACATTTGAAATCCAAATATTATATTCACC